>NW_026944230.1:664790-765474 GCF_033297405.1 Parathielavia appendiculata | reverse complement strand
CCCTTCATTCTATCTGCAATTGTCGACTTGGGGACATTGTATATCTCTGCGGCGCGTCGGATACTCAAGCGCGGTGTTGATCGAATCGCATTGATCGCGAGAAGAACTCGGTTTTCTGGGAAGCTGTCGGACATTGTTGTGGTAGAGAAAACGCGTGTTGACGTTGGGTGGTTATGGTGGGGGAAAATGTGTCCGAGTCAATGGTGTGTCCGAGTCAATGGGGTGTCCGAGTCAATGGGGTGTCCGAGTCAATGGGGTGTCCGAGTCAATGGTGGATCACGTTAATGTTAGTATAACTTATAGAATGCGCATTTATAATGCGTAAAGGATAGTAGACGCATAGGCTACTCACTGATGACTCACTAAAAGACTATAAGTATAGAGTGCGCTTTTTGTTTTAGTGACCTATATAGGCAAATGGCTTACTGTAAGGTGACACACACAGGCTCATCAAGGAAGATGCACCGAATCCTCAACGAGCAGCAGGCAAAACGACTGTATTGTGCGTGCACCACTAACCAACTGACTGATCCCCGAGAGAGGGAAGTTCCAAATTCCAATCTGTCTCCCGCTCTCCAGATATCCTCCCTCTGTTGCGAGTCATGTCACTTCGCCATGAAATCCACAGTGTCTCGCCTGCCAATTGCCCAAGTGTACGGCTCATAGTGGGGCCCGTGACAATTCATCTCCCCCTTCCATGCGACTCGACCTCGAGTCAAACTCAAGACCTCTGCAAAATGCTGTGTGCACAGACCATCGCATCCACGGTATGCCTCCAGTGATTGCTGCCTTTCAAGCCTTTGTTTCCACAAGCATCATCATCATCACCGTGGTTGTCTCTTCCTATGCGTCGCTCCATCTCTTCTCCCCAGTCTCGCTACGCATCCGCCTCGTATACGTCGTCATGGACTTCTACCGCCTCGCTCCGCACGAGAAGAATCCGTGCCTCAAGTGCATGCGCAAAGATCTCAAGGATTCGGACAAAGATGACCCCGACCCACCGGAGTCTACTTGCCGCATCGATATCGGCAAGTCACTGACTAAGTGCACCCTCTGCGTGAAGAGAGGTGATCCGGGCTGCCTTCCAGTATGTTTCGCTGGCGATTTCTTGGCGATAAGCTGACACTTCGAAGGCTGCTAAAGCCATGATAGGGGATCAGCAGGACATGACTGCGCTGGTCCATTGCATTCGCGTCTTGTGCGCCAAGGAAGATAAGGACGAAGATGACGGCTTCTAGTTTCGGCCGGAGGATCGCGTCCGACTCGCCAGTGCTGCGCGGGCACTTATCGATGCATTCGACCGCAATGAGCGAGCCCATCGCCGTGAGCATGGTCTCACCGGCGAGAAGAAGACTCCTGTCGTACGTTCCCCTGCCAACTCGCTGATGTTTCGCGACTGACCATGATCAGGAGATTGTTCGTAAGTATGAGACTATCGTCAACGATCGCCGCGCCACTACGGCTGGCTTCATCGGTCCGCGTCCAACGCTTTCCAACAAGCCTGAGCGCCAGGCCCGTGTCGCCCTCGTAGGTCGTGTCTCGCCATGGTCTCGCCGCTGGTTTGCTGACGCGTCGCTACAGAACATCGCCCACTGGAACTTTGCCGCCCTCCTTCGTCTCCGTCATGGCGACGAGGGTTTTGCCGGCTGGTCGCAGGCGAAACAGGCCTGCATTTCCGTGATCGAGGAGGTAATCCGCGAGTACATGGAAGGTGAAGACGAGTATGAGGGGTTCGTGGCAGAGAATATCCCTGTTCTCGCGCAGGTTAAGGCGTGCATGGAGTGAGATTTGTTGGTGTTTCGGGCGCCGTGGGCGGAATTCTGCCTGAGTAGATACCCTGGAAATCGGTGGCACCCGGCGAATGACTGCCTTGCATTTCCTACTGCTTCGGCGTCGTAGCGGTGTTGCTCCGTTTCCTCTTCGCTGGTTTCTCGTCTTCCTGCCATCTCTGGGTCTTGGCGTTGCGACCTCCTGAGCAGGGTGATCAGTTGCTGCGCGTTTTGCATGTCTTCTTCAGGGACCCATTGGTTGAACTCTGAGGGCCATCCTTTCCACTTGACCCAAAAGAGCGTTTCGCCGTCAATTCGGCGCTCATCGCGCACCTCTTCGACTTCCCACTCCTCGTCATCTTCGAGATCTGGCATTGGCATCTGCTCCTGCCCCTGAACTTGACCATGCCAGGGTTCCAACAAACTGACAGGGAACACATCGTGAATCCGCGAATATTGCTGAGGCAAAGCCAGGCGGTACGCTAGCGAACCAACACGTTCCAACACCCGAAAAGGCCCGATGAACTTGGGCGTCAACTTATGAGGGGTCTTCAACTTCAAGTTGCGACTGGACAGCAGAACTAACTGCCCCTTGCTGAAAGCTTGGGGTTGGTGTCTTCTGTCGTAGGAAGTTCCAAGTTTCAATCTGAGTTCCCCGCTCTCCAGATATCCTCCCTCTATTGCGAGTCATGTCACTTCGCCATGAAATCCATAGTGTCTCGCCTGCCAATTGCCCAAGTATAGGGCTCATAGTGGGGGCCGTGCCACTTACCTTATCAATCTCAGTCAAGCTATATACATGTCACGGGTGGGCGCAACTGACCACTGCGTAACACCCTCAAAAGAGGGATCGTGGTTCGAACTGTCCAGTCGAACCAAGAGTTGCGCACATGAACCTCACACTGTCACGACCCGTGACAATACAAATGATTATTAAGAAACTATTAGTAGCGCTTACTAAGTACTTAGAATCTTTTTATGTATGGTTCAATAAAAATCTAGTAAAGCAGATTACTTATTTATATGGATCACTGATATATATAAACTACTTGCCTATATAGATTGCCCGTCTATATAGACCATTTGTATTAACGTTAGATTTATAGGCAGCGAGAATGGTCAGTTCAGAGGTGAGGTAGACAGGGATATCAGAAATTATGCGATGAGTATTAGGTTTTCTATCAGATAACCAAACATCTAAAGTTTAATCATTATACTGCCAGCTCTGCAGCTGTAACGGTCCCAGGAGTATATTGCAACTAGCTGGTGACGACTCTACGAGTTTGCCTCGAATGGAGAAAGAAGAAGAAAAGAGAGAACTAGATGACAGGAAGAGAGGGCAGCTCTTATATGCTCCGAAACACACAGACAATGCCTGCTTCAGGATGACGTTATCATGATACCACGGCCGAGGGTTGCCGAGGCCATCATGGGCTCAGCCCATCACAGCAGCTTCTGCATGCTCTATATTGTAAGCGCTCCTTCTAGAGATACCGTAGATACGTGGCTGTTAGACTTCCAACAACTTGCTTATATAGGTCGCTTTAACTATCTAAAATATATGATATAGCCTTGAAGCTTGTCACGGGGTGGGCGCAACTGACTTGTTGGAAAGCCAACAGCCACGATTCCACGGTGATCACACAGATGATGGGAGCTTACAACAGTGGGTTTGAGATACTCGGAGCATCCCAGATGTTCTTGATTGAAGGTTGTTCTTCTCCCACGTCTCCAGCGAAGGGGGAATCGCCCTGACCTCGTTGCCCAGCGCCCTGGTTACCCCTCACGTTGCCTGACGCTCAGTTGGGCAGCCATGCATCCAACAGCAGGGCACTTGCAGCTGAGCGTCCGAAGTTCCAGTGCCACGACTTTCCAACATGACTATCTGCGTAACACCCTCGACGGCAGGTGCCGTCACACGTTAGCATAACGAGTTAGATTGAAAGTTGTACGAAGTACTTATACTATTGGAAAGCCAACAGCCACGAATTGACTGCAACATAGCAATTGGGCACTAAAAGATGGGAAACCGCTCAATTTGATTATGTTCCCTAGTGTTTGTATTGTTCCAAAGTTGCAGGCCTCTTCCTGATCCTGAGAATCATGGTGCCAAGCCATTAGTCACCCCTGAACTGCCCTCCCTGACCACCTGCCAAATCCAACATACGAAGATACCTTCCTCGTCTGATATCACCAATTTCCGATTCCCAACAGTTTCATACCACGTGATGTCGCGTGGGGCGAGGTTATCTTATCTCCTCCGGGCTACGCGACGCGCCCATGATAGAAACCCGTGCTATTCTAAGTACAGTAAAGGACCCGAAAGCCTCATGCAAGTCATCATCGGCATGAATTCGGCCGCCCGCCCGCGTTCTTGTATCGCCGTCGGGTCCCGATTGCCGAGCTCAAGACATATAAGGCGTCAGAACGTCGCCAGTCTGCATTCAGCTGATGAGAGCAACGAAACACCCTTTAACTGAGTCAATTGATCCCCTTACCATTGAGCTGTCGGTATCCAGCAGCGTTTTGTACTCTGTTGTCGTCTCCTGACCAATTGACGACATGTCAGAGGCAGAGCAACCCACCAAGACGTACCGCGGCAACTGCCACTGCGGCGCGTACGTCTTTGAGGTCGAGGCTCCTGAAATCACGTCGCTGAGCGACTGCAAGTGCAGCATATGTAGCAAACGACAGGGAGGCTACCTGTGGGTGGAGAAGCCCCTGACCGTCATCAAGGACGAGGGCAAGCTTGTTCACTATTCGTTTGGTCCGAAGAAGGTGGACCACCAGGTGAGATCCTGAACCATTACATCGATGGCATGGCCTCTGATAGACTCCTGTTTAGTTCTGCGGCTCTTGCGGAACCACTGTCATCGCCACCATTGACCAGTTCCCGAAAGTGGGCGTCAATGTGAGTGTATGGGAAGAGACTGGAGTTCTCCACTGTTGCTGACATGGCCTAGGTCCGAGCCCTTCAAAACCTTGACCTCTGGGGCCTAGAGGTCAAGCCGTACGTGCCCTTACCCGACGCCGACTGATAACGGAATTTGTCAGCATCACTGACTGGCAACATCAGGTTCAACGCCGACACGTTTGACCCACAGTATGTGGCTCCGGCTTTCCTGGGCGTTGAGCCCACCCCGGCCGGCTTCGAGGACGGCAAGACGTACTACGGCAGCTGCCACTGCGGCGCCGTGACCACCGCCGTTCGAGTCAACGGCTCTCTCGAAAACGGTACCTACAAAGGACCAATCATTGAGTGCAACTGCAGCTTCTGTGCGCGGGTATGCAGCTTGACACCGTCCACCCATCTTATCCTAAACAACGTACTGACAAGCACACAAGGGCGGCCAAGTCTGGATCTACCCCACCTCTGCCCAGCTCGCTATTCACGGCCGGGAGAACGTGACCTACTACGCTTTTGGCCACCGCGTCTGGCGCAAGATATTCTGCAGGACGTGTGGTGTGTACATTGCCACTGAGGTGAACTCAGACCAGACCGATGACGAGATCGCCGCCTTGCCCGAGTTTGTCCGCAACTTCCGCGCCACTCATGTTGACAACAAGCCCCTGAACCTGCGTGTCTTGAACGGCGGGTTCGATTTCAGGGCCGTCAAGCCTCTCATCAGGTCGGACGGCTGGAATCGGGAGCCGCTGTATGTGAATCCCTAGGTTGGTCTGCAGGCCTGGCGTCCATCTTTTTGGATTGAGGGCAGGGAGAGGGAAGCGTAGCTCGGGAACGATACACAGGTTTGCGAACAAACTGCTTTCGACCCAAGGCGACGGTGTGCACACAGGCCACTCGTCGCTCTTACCAACGGAGTGGCTCAGTGACATGATGCTTGCGAAAGCTTGAAGGGCGGGATTGACCATCCCGGCACATCCGTTGTGTTCCCTCAGTTGTCGTACTTGGACCTATTCGTATTTTCATCCCCCCCTGCCTATTCCACCTCATCCCTCCACGGGATCGAGTCCTGCGCGCCCGCCCTCTCGACCGTCTTGGCTGCCGCCTTGTTCGCCCTCTTCACAGCCGCCTCAATGTCAAACGCTTCGTCCCTCTTGCTCACCGCATCCAGCGCATACCTCCCCACGAAGGTGTCCCCCGCGGCCGTCGTGTCGACCACCTTGGCTTTCTCTGCCGGCACAAGCCCCTTCCTCCCGTCCCGACTCATGTAGTACGCCCCCCGCCCGCCCAGCGTGACAGTCACGTTCTGCACCCCCTTCTCGATAAACCCGCCCGCCACCTTTTCCAACCCAGCCTCCTCCTCCAGCAAGCTCTCCTCCACCTCTCCCAAAATCGCCGCCTCCGTCTCGTTCAACACCAAGTGCACCAGCCCGACATACGCCTCGTCAGGCAGCTTCCTGGCAGGCGCCGGGTTAAGCAGCACGTCGACGCCCTCCCGCCTCGCAGCCTCGAGCGCAGCCAGCACCGTGCCCAACGGAATCTCCAACTGCATGATCAGCAGATCCGGCAACCGCCCGCCGTCGCCAGCCCTTTTTAACCTGTCCAGCGTGACAAAATCGCCCGGCTGCAGCGCATGGTTCGCGCCGGGCGACAGCACAATCCTGTTTTCGCCCGTCGGCTTGTCGACGATAATCAGCGCCACGCCCGTCTCCATAGGGGTAGGGGAAGACGTATGAGGAGCTTCCACGACGCCCGCGACATCGACCCCGTACCCCTTCAGGTTCGTTCGCAGCTGCGCGCCATACCCGTCCGCGCCGACACATCCGACCATGCTCACGTGTGCTGTCGCACCACCGCCACCGCCAGAAACATCATGATGATGGTGATGGTTCCTCGCCCGCGAGAGCTTGGCGCACGCCACGGCCTGGTTGGCGCCTTTGCCGCCGGGCGACGTGGCGAAGCTGTCTGCTGTGAGCGTCTCGCCTGGCAGGGGGTCTAGCATTTGTACCAGGTAAGGTTAATATCACATTTTCATCAGCAAGGGGGGACGGTGGAAAGAAGGAATTGGAATAGGCGAAGAGTGGGGCCAGGGATGATGAAGGGTGGCAGTGAATGGAAGTGCTAGGAAGTCAAGAACATACGGTGCGGGACATAAGCGACCAAGTCCATGTTGAGGGACCCGAGAATTGTGATATGTGGAATGGATGCCATTTTACCGTTTGTTTATTTCTCAAACCTGCCGTTGCTGGGATGATTGTTCCAGTTTGTGAGAACGCAGCGGGGAAGTGCAGCAGAGGAGTGAAGTCAATATTAAAACAAAACCACTGCAGTGTGGGGCAAGTTTCCATTGTTTGTCCTGTTATGCTCGCTAGTTCACCCAATGTTTGCCTTTCGTCGAATCTGCTAAGATTGATCTCGGTTCAACGAAACAATCTTGATTAGAACGAAAACTTGATTAGAACGAAAACTAATACATGGTCGCGGTGTATGCGTAGCCCTGCTAATCAATAGTGAAAGGGCGATAATCCAAGACGTTAAGCGCATCTTGGTCACAGAGCTGTTGTCGAGACACTCCAGAATATCGTACTTGATCCACAAGTCAGTTCGTTCTGCTGGTTGGCAAATAAGTCATTCAACCCCTGGAACCCGCCCCTAGGCTGTCCAACATGTATGCTTAGATGAGCTAGCTGAGGTGCTGTATCTGCCTCGAGAGCTGGACTATATACCGTCGCCCTCTTCCCGCCAACTATGTAGCAGCCCAACCATCATGTAGATCTTTGACCTGTGTCTATCCCTAAATCCAATCCGATTCCAAGTGACCACCAACGCCTTGCCATGCCCTTTGGTATCATGAATTATACAACCCAAGAACGAAATACGCTCGGCGCTCCAAAACCCAAACGCCGCCCAAAGCAAAGACAGGAAAAAAGAACATGAGAGAGCAGCGCGACAAGCCAACCTACCTCATTCCCACCACCGCCCCCTCCCCTCCCTGATATTCACTCCCCCTCGGCCACCTTCTTCCTTTTGCTCGGCCGCCTCGGCGTGTTCTCATCGCCAGCCAGCCAATGGTTCTTCTCAATTTGATGCTGCCTCAGGTTGTCCGGCCGGTTCTTATACTGGCTGGTGCAGCCCGGGTACGGACACTTGTAGATCCTGGGCGGCTCCGTGCTGTGCTGCAGCTTCTTGTGCTTGGCCATGCTGCCCTTGAACCACTGCGGGTCGCCCTTGGGGCGGTACCCGCAGATCTCGCAGCACGAGTTGGCCTCCACTTTCTGCTGCTGCTGCTGCTGCCCCGGCGGTTGCTGCTGCTCCGATGTTGTTTTCAACGTAGTGCATTGCTCTGCTTGCTCGGCGGCTGCTGGGCCGGGCGTCTGGGCGCTGGACGGCGTCCCGCCGCTACTAGACGACGTTGCTGTCGGCGTGGGAAGCTGGGCGCGGCTGGCATCGGATTTGAACGTGTGCGGGACTGCCGGCTGCAGGTCTGTGAGCGCGTCGGTTGTATTGCCCGCCTCAGAGGTCAGGTCATTAAAGAATGCATCAAGGTCGTCGAGCTGCGCTTCAGGTGCTTTGGCGCCCGAGTTATCGACTTCTGGGATCAAGCTCTCAATCAGCGAGACGCCAAGTCCGTGGTAGACATTACGCTTCGCCCTTCCCACGTCATGTTGCTCGTAGATCTGGTCGCATAGTTGTCTGACGTTGGGCACGAAGCTGCTGAAGAACTTCGTGGACGGTAGGCAACTCTGAATCTCCGGTTAGCTGAGCATAAGCGAACTGGACAAGAGGATGTACCTTGCCAGCTTGAAGCACCTCGAGCTCGATCCTTCGGACGCTGCAGATGGAGCCATCGCCGAGTCTCCCGTAAACAACTCCAAGTCTGTTCGTGAGGCAAGCATCGCCAAGCCCCTGCGAAAGCGTTTCTAATACGTATTTTGCCGTTGCCAGTAGCGCTCCGTTTACGTGGCCACCCGGGCTCATCTCCTTCAGATGCGTGATATTCAAATCAGAGACCTGCACATCGAGCGGCAGGGAACCTTGGTTAAGAACGACGCTGATTTCAAGCTCTGCTTGAGAGTCAGCCAGGATTCACGGAAGTATCGAGATAGGCTTACGTACCATCAAGGAAGTCGCGCGCTGCCATGAGCAGAGAATCATTGCCCCAGCCACTCCTTCCTTCATATGTCTCTGGGGATTTCCCTTTGGCGTTCTGACACAGCCCAACTGACCTATCCGCCAACCCAGCCAGTCGTTGCCCAATGTGGGCTTCACTAAGGTCTGGTGGCTGCCATATACTAATGACAAGCTGCCGGTAGAAGTTCCTGTCGTGTGACGGTAACCCATTGGCATATGCTAGAGACCGAAGAAAGAGGTCGTTGAAACGGGCG
This sequence comes from Parathielavia appendiculata, assembly GCF_033297405.1. Classification (NCBI taxonomy): domain Eukaryota; kingdom Fungi; phylum Ascomycota; class Sordariomycetes; order Sordariales; family Chaetomiaceae; genus Parathielavia; species Parathielavia appendiculata. Next base: position 756,415 of record NW_026944230.1, on the reverse strand, counting down.
GATGTTTCCTGTTCATGAAGGACCAGGGAGAAGGCGTAGACGAGATGAACCAAGCAAAGCGCGTCGCTCGCTGAAGAGGGTTGCTGGCCGTTGATGAGGGCGCGGAGCGTCCGTAGCCCTGTTGTTGCTACCGTCCTAATCGACATGGAGCTGAGCTGGTTGGCAATGTAGTTCTCCCTGTAATATTGGAGTTTCACCATGGACGACACTATGTGCTCTTGCAGAGCGTCCCACGCGGAGCTGACCAGCGACTTGGTTTCGGAGCAGCACGTGTTCGTCTGACCAACCTCGGGCTCGTCGATCTTCACAGCCCGAGCTGTGTCGTCCGTCAGGACGATCTCCGGCGCATATGACAGGCTGGCAGGCACAGGGGCGTCGACTCCAAGAAGGGCACTGGACGAAGCCATGTCGCACGCGTTATCGAGCATGGGCATGTCCGCGGGGAGCTCTGAGAAGAAATCGTGCAAAGAATCGGGGCATATCTCGCCTTGGTAGCCGTTCAATGCATCCGCAAACATGTCGTCAGCCACGACACCGTCCACGGGGGACGTCATGCCTGTGTTCAGCCCGGACGCCATTGACCAAGTCCCGCTCCAATTTGAGGCCGGCGAAATCATGGAACTTCCGTTGCTCGCCATGCTCGCGTTGGTGTCGGTGCTAGCCGTCGATCTCACCGAGGAGCTAGGGGCCAGACCTTTGCTGCGCGGAACGCTGGGAGCAGGCCTAAAAACTGGCCGTGGCGTTTGACGACGGCCTTGAAGACCGGCCGTGGCTAGCTGTAGTATCGGCTTAGCAGCCGGGCCCCTGAAAGCACCGTCATCCTGCGGCCCACCTGAGAACGATGGCACAGCTGAGAACGACGTGGGGAGGAACCCGGGCATCGGCGGCCATTGCATGAAGGGCTCGCTTGGAGGAACGGTCGAATCGAGCTCAGGGAGGGCAGGAACGGCTGGCATCAGGAGAGCCTGGGGGTTGATGACGTTGTGGGGGCCTGGCGTCGGGGTAGGCTGGAAAAGGGACACCTCCATCGAGTCGATTTCGACGATCTCGGTGGACGGCAACTCGCTGGCCGTGCCGTCGACGCTGGGAATGTTGAGGGAATCGTAGCTCGGTGGTGGCGGAAGCATCACTTCCTCGTCGTCGAATCCCACGCCGGCTGGCTTCTTGGCCTTGTGACCGAGCGAATGGAAGAAGTTCTTGGCCATGGAAAGCATCTTGCGTCTCTTGGAGGGGTGGCCCAGGCAGCGCTTGCACCTGAGATCGTCGAAGCGCTCCACCCTCATATGGTCATAACACCAATACTCGCCCGAGGCGAGATATCTGCAGCCGGCAAGATGCTTGAGCATCGATTCGTGGTTTGGAAACCGCTGCGTGCACCTGAGCAGCGGGCATTCTAATCGCTCCTGGGGAGTCATGCGCACGGATGAATTGCGCTTGACGGCGGCCCAGACGATGAACCTGTGTCTGGCGCAATCTTCTTGCGATGTTTCTTTGGTTCTGCATGCATGATTAGGCCTGGGTATGTCCGCAGGAGAAGGACGGTAGCTCCAACACGTACACGCAGGACAGGGCAGCCTGGTCTTGAGAGAGATCGAGGTCGAGGCCCGAGTGGGACGGCGCCGCGTGCGTGCCCCGTCCATCTCCACTCCGAGTTTCTGATGAGCGACGGCCAGTTCGGAAGGGCGACAGGGGCCGGAGGGCCGAGGCGCTCGGTCCGGGGCCGGAAGATTGGTCCTCCAGGAGGGAGGTAAAGGGCTTCTTGATGTCCATGTGTTGGTGTGTGTTGGTTGGGCCCTTGTGAATCCAACGAGATCTAGGGGCGAACTTGGAGGAAATTGAGTCGCATAAGTCCAACCGATTGAGCAAAGTTCACAAACCCAAGGCAGGCGCAGTCATCCGCCACCCATTTTTGTTATATTTTCTGTTGTGCCGAGACGGATTGCGTGGTGTCAACGAGGCTCGAGGAGAGTTGCGAATCGTCACCGAGATCTTCAGTCCTACTTGTTTGACCAAGCCTGGGAAAGACTGCCCACGCTGCTGCGTGCGTGAGTGCGTGCGTTGCTACCTTGCTTAGGACTTGGTAGGACTCGGCCGCGGGTTTTCAGGCGGCAGGCGCTGTAGGGCAGACGAAAGAGGCTCCCGGATTGGCTGCCTCTCCGACCTGCATCCAAAGGAGCCGGCGCTGCAGCAGCACAGAGAAACTTGGAGAGCTGAAGACGAGCTTCGTCCCCACGCTGTCCGGCAGATGGCAGCCACTGCCAGGACGCCGGACCCAAGCGGACTCAGCCGCCTCTTTCCGTTTCCGGCCATGGAGTCTGCCTTGTGTCGTTTCAAGCAAGCAGCACGGGCCAATCGAGTGGGCGCCATAGAGGCGCGCAAGGCAGATTCAATAAGGTAACTAAACTGGCCACGTACTTTGCTAACAACTGTTAACAGCTCAACTGTGACCGCAAGGCCTGCAAAGATTAGTCTCGCTTGAGCAGTACAGATCGTCACCATGTCCTTCCCCAGACTGACGGCATAATGAAGCTTGGAAAATAACCTGGTAGGAGGACGTATCAAAGCAGGACTCGCCCGTATTTGGATCGTACAGTGCGAAGGTGCTCATAACGTATTGTATTGTACAGCGTCGAGTTGCATCTTCCGATGCGTATCAAGTCACATCTCGGATGCGCCTGACAGGCACTCCTGACGAGAAGTGGATGTTATCCGTGCCGGCCCCGTCAAGTCCGCCCCACAAGCCGGGGCGTCCTGTACTTTGTACTGCAGACGACATACATGAGGGTCACGGCGTGCTGCACAAGGAGAGGTTAATGTGAGGGTTCAAAGTCAGCAAGTGGAGGGGTCTGGTTCTCATCGGGGCTCAGGTAAGGTAAGATACCTAGGGAAGGTTCGTGTAGTGGGGTTCAATGCCCCACAGACACAACCCGCTTTATCAGACTGTTTCAAACGACTTTTTGTCTGGTGCCTAACGCAAACCCAATCAGCAACTTTTTTCTACCATTTTCCTTACCTGACTATCCGTATCCATACGCGCGACATCCTCCCTGCGAGAATCGTCAGCCTCCGACGCCAAACCCGTACTTTTCGTGCCCGACAGTTAATCTCAAATCATGCCTGGCCCAAGTAAACGGTGGGGTAAGTTGCCATTCTTCCTTTACCCCGCGATCCACTAACGAGGCGACATTTTCGCTACCTCCCATCGATGCGAGGCATTGCGAGGGGGATCGCTCGTGCGTCTCCATGCGCAGCATCCGGACTTGACTGTGGAAAATAGTTCTGCGCGACTTCTGACCCGGTACCCCTCAGATGGCAGTTGCGCTGACATACACTGCTTACAGAGGAAGAGGAGGAAGAGTCCAGCTCTGCCCCGAACTCTCCGGTCGTAGGAGCCGTGCGGCGCAAGTTTGACGACGAGGAGGCCGAGGATAGCGATGTACGTTTGTGCCCTACGAAGCAACGCGCCGTGTACACCAGACCTAACGTGTCGCCATGTTAGGTTCTAGACTCATGGGACGCCGCCGAAGATTCCGAGGCCGAGCGCGAGAAGGCGAAGAAGGCTGCCGAAGCAAAGGCCAAGGCGGAGGCAGAAGCTGCCGCAGCTAAGAAGAGCAAGGCCCAGCGGATTGCCGAGCGCCAGGCGGAGCGCGCGAAGGCTAAGGCCGACGCCGAGGAGGATGACAGTGACGAGGAGACCGAGGCGCAGAAGCGTGAGCGTCTCCGCCGGACCGAGAAGGAGGCCGACCTTAAACACGCCGAGGATCTCTTTGCCGACGTCGGCAATAACATCGGGGGGCGCAAGGCGACGACGGCAGGGAGCGCCGTGCCGATTGATGCCAGCGACCCGACCAAGACGGTCGATATCTCGGAGTTGCCGCTGTTCAAACCTGCGACCAAAGCGCAGTTCGAGCAGCTGCGTAATGTCGTGGGCCCCATCCTGTCGAGCAACTCTAAGAAGCCGCACTACACTTCTTTCCTGCAAGATTTCGCCAAGCAGCTTGCAAAGGACCTGCCAAGCGACCAGATTAAGAAGATTGCCAGTACCTTGACTGCTCTTAGTAATGAGAAGATGAAGGAGGAGAAGGCGGCCGAGAAGGGCGGCAAAAAATCGAAGGCAGCTAAGACCAAGACTTCGCTTGCGGGCGTCGCCCGCGGCGGCGGGGTGGCAGACAGTTTGCACACGTACGACGACGACGATGGCTTTGGGGAGTAAGTTGTTCGGAACCCTTAACATTGCGGAGCTCGAAGACTAACAATTTCTAAGTGATGACTTCATGTGAACGCTCCTCATTGTGGCCGAGCAGTTCGCCGGGCGGTATCCCTATCGCTGCACTCCTGGATTTGAGCGACCGGACGAAGACTACATTGGCTTTATCCCAATAAGCGCCGACCAGTCCACGAGTGACCTCCCTCTAACATACAAGAAGCGCTATTCAAGGCCTGGTGCGTCAGGGGTAGAGCAGCGCCCTGTCCACGGTAGTTGCGTTGGTGGTGGGATGGGGTGGGTGATGGGAGGACGTGGTCGCCAGTCTGTTGGGCCGGCGTTGATCTGCCCGAGATATTTGGGGCGGTAGGAGAATGCAGGGCAGCGTTTAGAATACTATTATTGTACCAGCAGAGCCTTGAGTTCGTCTACTCGGAATATGACAGCACAATGTTGACGTCCGTATACGCGATGCGGATTCCATATCATGCATGATATACCTGTGCTGTGCGGTGCGGGCTGGTAGTGCTTAAGGTACTGGTACTTGGGGGGTTTGAGCTACACTGTTGGCAGGACCTTAGGAACGCTCGTTTCGTCCGCAAAATCATACAGACGCATCATCTCCCAGCGCTGCTGATCGTAACGTGATCCACTATTCTGCCGAGAATGTCCGTTAATACAAAAGGGTGTATCATGCCATATGCGTTCACCACCCCGCGATGCCATCGAGCAATGGCATGAACGTCATACCTAGATGAGGAACATCTCTACAATCGGCCGCCATGTATTGAACCCTATACCCAAAAACCCAACGCCGACTTACTCCTCCCATGCATGCCAGCCAGACGAAAACACGCACCACCCGTTCCCAGACCAGAACAACCATCGCCTTGCCTTTTTGTTTACAACCCACTTTCAACTTCCCGCGTTGTACACATCAGACATCAAACACAAGCACAGAGCAGAGAACCCCTCCAATCAAGCAAGAAAGGGGGGGAAAAAAAAGAGGGGGGGGGTAGGGATGACAACGAGAGACGCTACATCAAATCCCCCGCCACCCCCGCAAGCAAAGCATGCACAACCAAGCTAACCGTCCACAGCCCAACCCTCTTGAACCTTCGGACGCGGCTCTGCTGGTCCTCGACGGAGCGCGCAAACGCCGCGTACACCTCGGCGCCCGTGTCATCCATCAGCCCGCAGTCGTACACGGTCCAGGAGCCGTCAAAGTCCGAGAGGCGTTTCACGACGCGGCAGTTGACGGGTATGTAGGTGCGCTTGGCGTTGATGTAGGCGACGATGGGTCGCACCAGCGCCTGGTTGACGTAGCTCATGTGGCGGTTGTTGAAGAGCGGGACCGCGGCGCGCACGTCGTTGAGGTGGATGCGCATGTCCATGACCAAGTAAGAGGGGGGTTCTGTGGAGGAGGAAGAGGAGGAGGAAGAGGAGGAGGAAGAGGAGGAGGAGAGGGCGGAGGCGGCGGCGAGGTTGGCTGGGGTGGTGGTTGGTATGGCCGGAGGGGTGGGGGAGGAGAGAGCTTCTTCCAGTGGGGAGGAGGGAGGGTCGTCGGTTTGGTCGTTACTGTCATTTTGGCCGTTGTAGGAGGCGCCCGGCGTGGAGTTATCGACGACGTCTATTTCTTGTTCAAGGTTTCGGCTGCTGGCAGTTTCGAGAATCTTGAGGTAGCGGTTGCTGGTAACCGCTTCTTCCATCTTGTCATAGAAGTCGGCTACTACCTTGCCGATGCCTTCTTCAGGGTCAGCGGGAAACATGATGTCGGCGACAATGTCGACATTTCCTTCGTAGATCCAACCGAAGGGCCCCTCAACGTTGCGGTTGAGATGGTCAATCTTGAGCCCGTCGATGCGGCACCGCGAAAATTTCTTCCAGACGGATGTGTCGCCGAATTCGTCGTGTCGACGCTCCGCCGCCGAGGACACGCCGTGGATCTGTCGGGGGTGAATGGTGAAGAGTGACCCGTCGAAGGAACCCGACATATGTGAAGCGGAGAGGAAATCGTAGAAGAGCCACTGTTTCCGCAGCTGCGGAAGCTCGCAAGAAAAGATGGAGACGGAAAAGGGGCGGAACCCGCCGGGCTGGTGGACTGTGACCAACAGATCCTCCAGCTTAAAGTAGTCCAGCTCAAAATCTCCCGGGTTGTGTTCGTGTCTATAGGAGAGGGGGTCCTGGTCCGTAGCTGCCCAGCGGACAGAAGTCCGGTCCACAACGCCTCGGACGCCTTTGACCTCGACGTCCTTCAGCAAGCCCTTGCCATTCCACCACTTGATGAATGATAGCGTGACGTTGACCGTGTCGATCGTCACGTCAAATTGGCTGTAGTTACCGTCGTCTTCTTCCTCGACGACAGCTGTTTCCTGGCCCGCCTTTCTGGCTGCCGCCGCTTCCGCAGCAGCGTTGGAAGAGCCCTTCTTCACGGATGATTTGCCCTGTCCTGGCCGTCGAGACACGAAAACATTACGGAAGGTGATGACGCCGTCCTTCCACTTCGGAACGATTGCCGATTCGAAAACGACGGTCAGGCCGGCTGATTGTGTGAGGTAGTCGCCGATCCACTTTGCGAGGGTTTCTAGCGTTCCGTTAGCATCGTCCGCTAGACGGGCGCATAGGTTACCTGCCTTGTGCAAATACCGTGTTGATAAACAAAATTATTAGAGAGAAAAAGGTGGTAGTTCCGACCAAGATCCACACGAGGTGCCCAAACAGGAACCAAGAAACAAATGCCCCCCATTCGTCAGCGTTCCAAGGCCGCATGCTCCTAATCGAAGCCCATTTGAAGCGTACTTTCAGCCGTTGCCAGAACCCCGTTGCCGCTGCAAGCAGCTCCTCCTTTGTGGGCCGATGGGGAAGGTGAAGATACTTGGACATCGACTCTGCCAGCGTCTCGTGCTCGGAAGATCCGGGAGCTGGCGTTCTGACCGGGTCTGGCCTGGGTGTCTCTGGCTCCTGTTTGAGAGAAGGCGGCTTGCTCTTGTCTCCTTCCCCCTTGGTGCTCGAGCTACTGGCCCTTTTGGCAGAGGGTCCCCGCCAGCTTCTGGCTTGTCGACCCTGCTGCCATGCTTGGCGAGCCAGCTGGCTCAAGTTCGCTCTCTGCCCCGAAGTCCCTGCCAGCGCCGAGTCGGCCGCGGCAGAGCATGTTGTCACAACTGCGCTTGTCGAGTGTGGACTAGAGCTAAGTCCGAGAAGCAGCAAACCGCCCGAAGCACAACTCTTCCGGACATTCCTGGGGGGGATTCGGGAGGGATACGGCTGGAAGAAACGTCTCGCGGAGTGGAAGAAGCGCGTGTTCTGACAGTGTGGTGTGTTGAAAAAGAACTGCCCTGCTGCTGGCGGGTTTGGAAGGTGGTTCGGCGGCGGTCGGCGGCCGGGGAATCTTGCGGCGAGGACGGCAACGGAATCGCGGATCGATCCCCAGAAGTGACGGCCCAGCTGGGTCGTGGATACGCTAGAGGTCATTGTTGAAAGACATGCTGAAGCACACGGACCTCACTAAGCAATCCTCAAGCCATGGCCAAGGCCAGCTGTCGATATGCGTCTCGAGTGGTGTTGTGGTGGGTTACGTTCTAGAACAGGGTGAGGAGGTCCGGAGCAAGTAGCGAAACCTTGGAAACGCGGCGCGCATAAAGACTTGTCGGCCATTAAGCTAGCGTCATGGACACGCAAGGGTGCCAGTGAGACAAGGCTCCAGCCAATGGATAAGTTTTGATTCTGCCGGTGGGCCCACGACTTTTTTGACCGAATTCCTAACCCCACCATCAAAATCGCAGTCACAGACAATACGGTGAGCACGCCGACGATAAGCACGACAACGACCCTTCGCCCTTTCAACGTAGATCCTCCGCCGTATCCCCTGACGGTACCGTGATACACCATAACCAAAAACTGTCACGATGCCCGCGCCGACATCCCTTATCCAGCCGCCACCGGCGCCCGAAGCGGTCCTTCTCCCCGCCCCCGAGCAAGAGGACGAGTTGCTCGTCGACATGCAGGAAGCCAGTACCACAAAACCCAGCGCCGTAGCGCCCCCAACAACCGAAGAAGACGCGGAAATGGCCATCGACGAGGAAGGGCGGCCAAGGTTTGCTCCAGGAAAGGACGTGGTATGCGGAAGCCAGCCCGAATTTGGGACGCATGGACAGCTCCAATTGACGTCTCTCGTCCCAGGACCCCGTCCGCCGCGCCGAGACAAGAAAAATCCCCATTCCGCCAAACCGCATGTCCGCCCTAAAAAGCAACTGGTCCAAGGTAAGCCCTCTCATCCATTCCCTTCCAAGTCACGATCTTTGCTAACAACGCCATTCAGATGTAGGCACCTCACCCCTCATCTCTCATAACCACCCCCAATCTAACACACCCCCTCACGCTCTCAGATACCCCCCCCTGGTCGACCACTGCAAGCTGCAAGTACGCATGAACATCAAGGAGAAGCGCGTGGAGCTGCGGTCGTCTAAGTTCACGGCGTCCAACGACGCGTTGCAGATGGGCGCCGACTTTGTGTCGGCCTTCGCCATGGGCTTCGACATTGACGACGCCATCGCCCTGCTGCGCCTCGACTCGCTGTACATCCAGTCGTTCGACATCAAGGACGTGCGCCAGACGCTCGGCCCTGACGCGCTCGGCCGTGCGATTGGTCGTATTGCCGGCAAGGATGGGGTATGTCATTCCTTCGTGGGTCGGGATGTGTGTTGAGTGGGGCTTTGCTGACGGGGGGAATGGAAATAGAAAACTAAGTTCGCTATTGAGAATGGTGAGTTGCAGTGTCGGTGGATGAGGAGTTGGGCAGCAGATAGGGGCTAATGGTTGCTTACAGCGACAAAAACACGGATCGTGCTCGCCGGGTCGAGAGTGCATATTCTCGGGGCCTTTGAGAACATAGGCATGGCCCGTGAAAGGTGGGTTCTTGGTAAAAGTCATGCCACGCCCACTCAGCTGACTGTCTTTCCAGCATTGTTTCGCTGGTGCTGGGTGCACAGCCTGGCAAGGTCTACAACAACCTGAGGATTATCGCCTCACGGATGAAGGAGAGGTTTTAGACCTGTCGCACAGCGGGGAAAGAGCTTCACAGGGACATCGGGCATGGTCGGCGTTCAGGAGTACACTGTTGCTTTACATGATTTGTCAACGAACGAGGATAAATCGGCATACCCAGGGATCTGTGTCTGGCTGCAAATTGCCAGTGATTCAATATCCATCGGATGAATTCTCCATGCCCACTTAGGGACCGTCGCGGGTATCATAGTTCAAAAACTGCCCTCCCTATTGTAGCCTCATCCGCATACTACTCGATCTCAACGTCCAATCTTCTTGATATGGACCTCCAGCTGGTTAGCCTCGTCCGGGTCAACGTCAATATCCGTGACCAGAGCCTCCGCATCCAATTTCTCCCCATCAAACCAGATCGCAACCTCGAATTCGGGCCCAATATTCCGCTGTGTCCGGAACGCCTCAATAAGCGCCTCCACATTCGTCTCCTCCCTCGCCGTAAGCTTAAGCGGCTCATGGTCCTTTGCTTTGAGCACAATCCGAATCCCTTTTTTCTTGGGCGGTGCCGTCTCCTCCCCTCCACTCTCCCCCGCCACACCCCCATCCACCCCGTCCTCCCCTGCATCCCCAAGCATCATTGCCCTCTCCTTGCCGCGATTCGCCAGATACTCGGCATACGCCTCCTCGGTCCACACCTCCAAGTGGATCCCGCCGCGCAAGTACCCCTCCCCACCCCTCAACCCGCCCTTCAGATTCCCTTGCGCGTCGACCGCCACACCCAGCGACGCGAGCGTGCTGTGCCCGTAGATCTTGTTGCCCTTCCACGTGAGGAACAGCCGCTCGGCCACGTCGTCAGGGATTGTGATGCCCGCGGCGCAGTTCTGTGCGATCCATACCCGCAGGAGCAGCTGGACCCCCTGGTTGAGGCGAAGCTTGGCCATCAGCGGCTTGTTGGCGCCGCCTGCCAGGGGGGAACTGATGATCACTTGGACGACGGCTTCTTGGCTTTGGGCGGCTTGGATGGCGCGGGCTTTGGCGACCCATTCGCTGAACTCGTCGTCGTCGTTTTGGGTTGGGGTTGGGGTGGTTGTGGCGGTGGTGGGTTTGGAGGGAGATAAGGAGGGGTTGGTTGGGAGGATCTCAATGGGCGAGGAGGAGCCGCTTTGGGGGAGTGTTGCAGGCTTGGTTGTCTTCTTTGTTTGGAAAGGGGATGCGACAGCGAGAGGGCTGGAATCGTCGTCGGAGTCGGAGTCGATTATTGCGACGGGATGTTCTGGCGAACCGACTGGGTTTCGTGAAGCGGCTCGCTGAGAAGCTGGGGTTATGGGAGTTGGCCCTGGGGTCCTGGGTCCAGCTGCAGCAGGCTTCACTGGCGTGAATGGTCTCCTGGCTGGGATTACCTCCTTGCCTTTTCCCTTAACGTCCATTATTAGGTCATCGTCGGAACCGTCCAGTACTATTGATTGCTTGCGTGAGGAATGGGTTCCGTGTGAAGGGCTTGCTGAGGTCCTCCTGCGCTTTCGGTCGTGCTGTTGCTCCTCCTCTGCCTCCTGGACTTCCCGGAGAATCTCGGGAAACACTTCTTTGGAGTGACGGAAAAGGTCGAGGTCGTTGTCCTCCTCGTTATCTCTAGTATTGGTAACTGCCTGCTGCTTCCGTGCTACGGTCCGCTTGAAGGGCAGAGCCCTCCGCTTTGGCGCAGGGGCGGCTTGTTCGTCTTGCGCCATCGTCGCAGTTGCGTCTTGAGGTCAACTAATCAACTGCGCAAGTGGATTACAGCGGGTTCCTGTTGTTGCAATCGTTCCGTAATCTTCTCTTCGCTGCAAAACAAGAAAGGCGGTGGTGTTCCTGTTCGGACGGAGCTTGTGGCCTTCGGGAGTTGCAAGTACAGAGAAGGTTCGTGTTGATGGATCGCGAGAGTCAACGCCGCGTTGACCGCGTCGGTGGGGCACTGAGGAAACCAAGCTCAATTCTGAAGGTCAAGTTCTTGGACCTTCTTTTGGCGGCACGATTTGTTATGGACAAGATAAGATGCAAGCTTCAAGTACCTTCAAAGCACTTTAGATAGATAAGTCTTAACTATCCCAGAAATATCAGTTTCGAGCACAGAGACGGCTCTCACGGCTGTCTGAAGGAGATTTCGCCCAAGAAAAAGCGTTCCCGTTTGCTGGGACGGACATGTCGGTCCCCCTGTGGAATGTTCCGCACGTCGCTCTGCCGGGACCCACAGCACATTGGGTGTCGGCAGAGTGGGTCCAGCCGAGGTAACCCCAAGAATGGCATGTTTGATCCGTCCTTCGCGCGCCGGGGAAGAGCACTAGTTAACAGTAGACGAGGTCACGAGAGAACAAACAAGACCGCCTTTCTTCGCTGATGCTCAGCCGCAACTTTTGGGAGTTGAAAGTGGTTGTTTAAGCTGTCGCTGTGAGCAGGTTGTCGTGCACCATCAACAATTACTTTTCATTTACTTCCTTGCCGCACTCTTGCAGCCTACCTACTCGCTTACACTTCTCTTCTGGGCCGGCTACATTGACAGAGCGGAACAATGTCCGTTCCAAGATCGGAATATCTCAGCAACGTCTGGGCCAACGACATCTTCGGTAAGCAAGCGAATACCCTCGGAGCTGGTCCGTCCAATCTCACTCACTGATCATAACCTGCCGTTACAGCCAACCGCGTGTTGTTCATCACAGGCGGCGCCGGCACCATTGGCAGCGCCCAGACGAGGGCGCTGGTGCACCTCGGCGCCGATGCCTGCATCATCGGGCGCAGCGTCGAGAAGACCGAGGCCGCGGCCAAAGAGATCGCAAAGGTCCGCGATGGCGCGAGGGTGCTCGGCATCGGCGGGGTTGACGTCCGGAATGTAAGTTGACGTCGGACTCACTTGACAGCTCCGCTTATACTGACCACGTATCAAGTTTGACACCCTCAAAGCGGCTACAGATCGCTGCGTAAACGAGCTGGGAGCCATCGACTATGTCATGTAAGTTTCAACCCCTTTCTCCTCATCCCACACCACATGACCAAACCTCCCTTCCAGCGCCGGCGCAGCAGGCAACTTTGTCGCCCCCATCTCCGGCCTGAGCCCCAACGCCTTCAAGACCGTCCTTGACATCGACACAGTCGGCACCTTCAACACCATAAAAGCCACCATCCCCCACCTCATCGCCTCCGCCGCCCGCAACCCCAACCCCAACCCCAACCACTCCCACCAAACCGGCGGCCGCTTCCTCGCCGTGTCGGCAACCTTCCACTACACGGGCATGCCCCTGCAGTCGCACGTCTCGGCTGCCAAGTCGGCCATCGAGTCCTTGACGGCCTCGCTAGCGCTCGAGTACGGGCCCCTGGGCGTGACGGCCAACTGCGTCTCGCCGGGCGCCATCGAGGGCACCGAGGGCATGGAGCGGCTGGCGAGCAGCCTCGTTGGTCGCCGGGAACGGAGCAAGGCGGTCCCCAGCGGGCGGTGGGGCACGGTGCGCGACATTGCCGACGCGACCGTCTTTTTGTTGAGCGACGCGGGGAACTACGTCAACGGGACGACGCTGGTTGTCGACGGGGCCGGGTGGAGGAGGCAGGGGGCTGTTTCGGTCGGTTTGGATCCGGGGATGGTGTATCCGGATTTCCTGGTCAAGGGGGAGGTGAGCAGAAACTTGAAAGATGGGAGGAAGAAGGCGAAGTTGTGAGCCAGGGGGTTGCCGTGAGAATCAGGGGGTTGTTCGAGCTGATGTTTAATTGGGAACATGCGGAAGGGGGTCAACTAGCATTTAGGTGTATAGTGGAGGGCGTTGTATACCAAGCAGGCATGTATCGCATCACCCATTGTATCAAGCATTGTTTTTCACACACAAACCTCCGCCTCCTCCCCCCCGGCTCCTCCCCCGCCCCTTTTCTCCTTTCGGGCTGACACGATAGGAGTAAAACAGATGTACATGGGTCGTATGCCAACGTCTAATTAACTCATCCCAGAAGTCATTACCGCCCCGGTTTATCCGCCATGACTGGGCGCCATTAGATATATATGTGCAAGCTAAGCAAAAATCAGGATCAATGCAATGTAACTGCCCTTTCCAACTCCAAACAAGCGATGGTAGCCTCAAAGTGAACATGATGCAGGCGATGGCGTGTCTCAACAATACGTTTACCGGACCTTAAAGATCTCGAGCAAATCATGGCGGTGGAAGAAGCTGCGAACCCGCTTGCCAAAAATATCTGTTGCAATCGTGTCAGAATGCTTCATCAGAGTCTTCGTCCTTCACAGAGACAAACTTACACATGGGAATGCTAAGCACGCAGACGCCCACCTGGATTGAGGCGACGGTGTTGAACAGAGGAGTAGCCTTGGTCCCTTGCGTGATAAGCCAGTCAAAGGCCTTCAGAGTCAGAGCAAAGCTGAAGATGTTCTTAAAAATGATCATGCATGTGAAGCCCTCGATGGTCAAGTCGCCTGTTTCGCGTTAGCATCCGTCTAATGCAGCTTCAAGATGGCCCGCTACGACTTACGGTAAGCATCCACAATATACAAGGAGCTCGCCACAGCGCCGATGACCATGCCGGCCACTTCCAGGGCGAAAAAGGTCAGCGGAACGGCGTAATGGTACTTGCTGTACAACAGCCCGTCGACCGTAATGCCCCAGCCATACAAGCCGGCGCAGCCCAGGATCATTTGCGGAATGACGAGCACGATGCGGAACTCGGGTTCGTAGACGCCTCCGTTCCACTTGGTCATCTTCTTAGCGCTCCAGTCGGACAGCAGGCCGGCGACGACGAAGCCGAGGATGGCGCCGATAAATGCCGACGTGTAGGCGTAGCCCGTCTTGACCTCGCCCCACCACAGTGGCGTCGAGAGGAAGAACTGGGCCAGGATGACGCCGATGAAGACGGTCCAGCCGATCATGAGACCCTGGATGAGGCACGCCCAGGCAAAGGCAGGCTGCAGGAAAAGGGGCAGGGGCCGCAGGAGCAGCTTCCAGAAGCTCTCGTCGGTCTTCCGACCGTTGAAGAGCGCCAGCGACTGGACAAATGTCGCTTTCGGTGGTATCTTGCTCTTCTCAGCGGCCATTGCCGGGGCGTGAGTGGCTCGGTGCGCTCCTGACGGGCTGCTGCCTTCTCCGTTTAGGCCGGTCCTAGACGTCTCACCATTGCCGCTGTGACCCGACTTTTCCACGTCCTCAGCCGCGAGCTCGGGGCGCGCTGAGCCGTTGGCCTGCAATTCATGAAGGACTGGGTTTTCGGTGTCCAGCAGGTCAAGATTCAGGCCTGTCTCTCGCCGATATGCCGTCTCAGGGCAGAAGAAAAAGACAAGCGGCAGACAGACGCCGCAGAAGATGGCGACAAAGTAGAAGGTCCACCACCAGCCGAGCGTATTGGTGATTTTTCCGACGAGGATAGGAGTGAAAAATGCGCCGCCGAACGTGGCCAGGTTGGTGAAAGCCATGCGGATACCGCGTTGCTGTTCCCTTGTCAGCCGTTTCCCACTTGACTCGACCACTTACCGAGCACCGCCATCAACTTACATGGACGCAATACAAATCTCCCACAGCCGCATTGACGAGCGACTCAAATGGAGCCGTAGCGATGCCCTGGAAGACCCTTGAGACCACCATGCTCCTGTAGTTTTTGCGCGACGCCCCGCTCCACGCTGCAGTCACAACGAGCACTGCGGTTCCGGCAACGAATAGGTGGCGCTTGCCCCAGATACGGCCTGAAGGGACAAAGATGAAAGCCCCAAGGCCCACACCCAAGAGATACCATCCAGTCAGCTCCGCAATCATGGTGAAACTAGCCACGAAGTCGATGGACAGTGTCAGCGTGTTGGCGGCGAGGATCGGACCAAGACATGTCGCGAGGATGGCGACCAGGGAGAGGATAAAGGTGATGAGATCGCGCTTCCATAACGGCCAGTTCAGGGGGTCGTTGGGGTCGTCGGACGGCTGCGGGACCAGAATGATGGGCACAGGCCCGCTGGTGTCGCACTTGAGGCCTTCGACGCCGTCGACTGCATACTGTGGTCTCTCTGGGTCATCGAAGTATCGGGTCGTTCCTGCGATGCATGCTGTCAGCGGAGGCTCCGGAACGGCAGGTGATCGCAGTCGTCGTACCCGGGACATGGGCCAGGACCCTGTCCTCGAGGATGCCCAAGCCCATCTTGACGGGATGCCGGGTTGGTGCGTATGCTCTGCAGGCAAGAAGAAAATCGCTGGGTCAAGAAAAGGACATGGCATTTGTCCGTTCGTTGTCTCGATTTCAAAGTATCGGAATCCTGGTTTGCTGTTTCTCGGAGAGCAAAAGACTCAAAATCAAGGGACTGACCCTTGCAAACTTTGGGTGGACTCCCGCGCTTTCTGCAGTCACGCAGCGAAAGAGGGATGAGAGCTTGGGCGGTCAGAACCAGCCAGGCCGAGCCCCCAATCTTAAATCGTCAGCTGCTGCCGCCCAATCCAGGACGCAAGAAGGTGGGTAACGGGGGATCGCAATGACAAGCCCTCCGACGATCCGAGACGAATCACCATCTGAATTCAGCCCTGGGCCTTCCGTGTGGTGTCTCGGATTGTTCCTTTTGATTAATGTTTTTCATGGCGGCGACATCTTCATACCAGATTAGACCTGAGCTCACTGAGCTTCCACCCATGGGCATCACACCGCTTTGCCCATTCAAGGCTAGGTAGGCCAGTGTGACCGCTAGCCAAACTCTACACAGTAATGTTAATGTTGACTAACGGCATTGTTTGTGGGGCGCATACGGAGCTCTTGGGCGACCCCACTCCCGACGGACTGTGACGCACTCTGACCAGAGGCCTAAGACGAGGGAGATCCGTTTCAGCTCACTGATGGCTCTAATACGATGCCGGAAGGGTCGCTGGAAACAGTGGACTTGCCGGCCAAGACTCAACCCTATAAGACGTATACAGGCATCCGTGAGACTTCTCTTTGGTGTGACGCTCAGCTCGCGTGGTATCGGCCTGGAGAAACAGTCCTGTCTCGGCATACATTAGGACTGTACAGATACATTCCACTGGATTCCAACCATCCTTCTCTGTGTCTCAGATTGGATGGACGGATGGCTCGGATGGATGGGTTGGACCAGGTCCGTCACACATAGCAAAATCAAAGCATAACAATATATACATCCGTACCTTAGGTACTTACGCATTTCGCGCCGTAGTACTTGCCAGGAGAGTGACCTAAAGTCTTCCATCCACACCTGGCCGAACGCCGTCAGCTTTGAACGCGATATGCAGACCGTCATCATCGCCCTTTTCGGCGGAACTGCGGCAGGCACGGCTTGCGGCCGCGATGGCGGTCTTCCGTTTGCAGGCTGAATGGGGGTGGGGCATCATCCAATGGTTTGCCAGTGGCGCTGATCCTGGCCAGCATGGCCAGGGGCTGATGTCGGTGAGTTTCTGGGGTGATGTTTGGGGTCGCTGCACGGTTATTTAACAAAGCCTGGTTCCCCATATTGGCAGCTCCCGCTCCCGCTCCTTCCTTGCCTGGTCCCCAGCGATTTCGAGATTCACCCACAGCTCCAGAGACAAATCAATTGCCCTTCGACATCTACACGGTCGCCACTATGAAGGTCCCTGCTGCTCTCCTGTCGCTCGCCCTGGCCTCTGCGGTCGTTGCCCAGGGTAGCCCCGAGCTCCCCGAGTGCGCTGTGCGTCCCCTCTGTTTGAACACGATTATCGCCAACAGTACTCCCGGCAGCATGCGCTAACCCGTTGTCCCGCAACTGCAGAAATCATGCGCGGATAACTTTCTGACGGGCGGCATCGGCGGCTGCACAAACGCCGACGTCGCGTGCATCTGCTCCAACAAGGACTTCCTCAACAGCATCGCCTGCTGCCTGACAAACGTGTGCGACCAGGCCGCGCAGGAGCAGGCTGTCCAGTTCGCTTTGGGGGTGAGTTTCTCTCTCGCAGCTTGCGCCCACCCACAGCCCCACACCCCCTACGGTGGGGTGATTTATTGATCCAGACGAAAAGCTCACCATTTCAAAAATTAGATCTGCAAGGGCGCTGGAGTGAACGACCTGCCCACCGCCGTCGTCTGCCAGTCCGCTGCCGTATCCAGCACCGGCAGCGCCGCCAGCACTGAGTTGACCGCGGCCGCGACCTCGACCTCGGCCTCGGGCTCCGAGACCACCGCCGCCCCGACGAGCACCGGCAGCGCCGCGAGCCAGGCTTCCGCTGCCAGCAGCACCAGCCGCGCGGCTGGCCCCCGGCCCACCGCTGCGGCTGGTCTGGGCGCCATTGGCGGCATTGTGGCCGCTGTCGCGCTCCTCTGAGTTCCGCCAACGCAATACGCGGTTTTCCCCTCGTGGTCTGTCAATGGGTTGTCTCGGTTGACGATTTGGCGCTGGATATCGGGCGTCGAGGAGGGGTGGTATTTGACGATGGTTATGGACCCTAATGTACATGACGTATAATTCCGTGCGCACTGGGACGAGAGCTGCTGCTGGTTATCAGTGCATGTCTCTGCAGCACATGATCTACTGTACTGTCGGCGTGACGTTATACATGACGCTGTTTACGGACCAGCAGTATTAATTCAACTAATCCTTCCTTGACATCTTCACCGACGTAAATGCAAGGTGTTGCTTGGTATGCGTGCTTAACCCAAAATCAACCACCGCATTTGAAGACGGTAGGCTTGCTAGCAGTTCTCAAACCTAGAATGCTTGGGGGACTTCTTCAGCAGATATTCGAACCCAAGAGCATCGATCCATAGCCGCCTCCGGCCGTAACGTTCATCCTCGTAGCCGAAATATATCCTTGAATCCCAGGGTATCACTACTCCATACCGTGTATCCCGAAACGCCGCCCCTTCCCGCACACAAGCAAGATGAACTCACTTGCCCTGTTCCTGGCCCTTCCCCTGCCCATGCCCAGGAGGCTTACCGAACCTTCCTAATCACCACCTTCCCCCCGGCCTCCTCCAGCTCCCACCCGACCCCGAACCTCCCCTTCAGCTCCGCCCACCCACAACCCGTCTGCTCCTCGAGCACGCCGACCGGAACAGACAGGTACGCCCGTCCAAACGCTCGGAGGGTGTGCTCCCGCACCTGATGCTCGGCAAACTCCATCAGCTTGACCCGGTACAGGTCGACTTGTTTCTTAAGTCGGCGCCAGGCTACCCAGTTGTCGCTTGTCAGCGCGTCGAGGATCGACTTTAGCTTCAATGTGTCGGAGGAAGGGGAGGAGCAAGTGGAGGAGGAGGCTATCGTGGTTGAGTGGTGGTGGAGGCGGCGGCGGTGGTGGTGCTGTTGGTTGTATAGGGAATAGGCCTCGGCTAGGTCGCCTCTTCGGCAGGCTGTGTCGAGGATGTGGTAGGTTGTTATTTCGGTCAGTTCGACGCTCGTCAGGCTGCTGCTGCTGTTGGTGTTCTTGTCAGTGGGTAAGGGTGCCGGGTTGGTGGTGGTAGTGCCGGTTGGGTGGTCACGTTGTTGGTGGTGTCGGCGGAGGAGGTGTAGCAGGGACGGGTAGTAGGTCTCGTACGAGGATGCGAGTATGCCCAGACGAATCGAGAAAAGGTAGGCTTGGGTTGCGAAGTGGTCGTGCCGGTGGGAAGCAACGAGGGCCTCGCGGAGCTTGCGGAGGGCGGAGAGGACTTGGGACAGCTTCTCGGTTGATGGAAGGGTCGCGATTGATTGGGATAGGGAAGCGGATGACGTATGTGGAGGGAGAGAGACTGATGTTGTGGTCGTGGTCGTGGTCGCGGTCAAGGCCAGCCGGGCGAATTGCTTTTGCAGGCTGTCGCTGTCGCCGGCTTCGGTGCAAAAGGCGAGGTAGCGCTCGACGATCCTGGCGTAGTATGCTTCCTGGACTTTAGGGGAGAGAAGTCTTGAGTGATTGGGCTTTGGTTAGCCCCTGAATCAACGCCAAGAATGCATGAGCAATACCTTTTCTCCCCTTTCGAGGGTAGCCCGTACTCGCCGAGCGGGTCCTGTTCTATTGGCCTGAGCCGTGATAGCGGCCCTGACGGCGCTCTTCCGCCTTTCCTCTGCATCGTGACGGCGCGACTGGTAGGTGTGCTGAGCGAGATTTAGAGAGGGTTGTCTTGCCCCGCCGAAGATGGTGCTGTGTGTGATGGGTTGCGTGCCCTTGGTTGTATTGTACACACTGTACTAAACTGCACGTAAATTACGGTCCCGTTGCCTTGTCAACTCGCAATTACCCCTGATATTCAGCAAGCTACAAGTTTGGAGAATGCAATGGCGTCAGGTACGCTTTGGAAAAAAAAAGAGGTTTTTGCGTCCTATTGTAATTCGTTATGAAGGGCAATGTTTCAGGGCTTTATTGACCGGCGTGTCAATTTAAAGTGTTGTTTTCCTACTATTTAGCTCCCCGATCATATCGATTTCCGCACTCCGTGGAGGGCCATGATGAGCACAACGGCGTTCTCGAGTTTGAATCCGGATAAAGATGCGCAAGGTCCATAGCTATACACTGATTTAGGAACGACCTGAGCCAAGGAACGACCTGAACCAATACTGACAAAACCCATGTCCTTCATTGCTCCTCTAGCTGGTCTGCATAATTTCGCAGATCCGGGATGCAACTCTCAAAGTAACCATGAACAAGTCGACGGGCTTCGGGTTTGTCTGCGTTTACGGACTCTTGTTTCCGGATATGGGCCAGGTATCCTTCGTCTTCCGCGAGGGGCTTGGCGTAAAGCGTGTAGAACCTCTCGCTCCGTTCCAGAGGATCGCAGGTGGGATACTCAAAGGCAGCAGCCCTGACGGACCGTGGGTTAGCATCGTCACTCCTCACTGCTGGTTGATTGACAATGGAAAAGTCCCAAGTGAAGGGTTGCGGAGTGGTTAGGAAGTACATTCTTACCGGACAAGAAAATCATGGCGGAACAGATCTCCTACCCTGGGGTAGGTCAGATCCGCCAGCCACTGGGTATCATGATGGTAGATGGTTGCTGTAGCTGTCCAACCCCGGCCGTATCCGGCTGGTGGAGTGTAGGCAAGGCAGATCCTGCGGGAATACAGCAGCTCCTTTTTGTTGTCGAGGGGATTTGCCCTGATGCTAATGTTGTCGGACCAGCATAGTTCAAGCTTGTTGAGCCAGGGCACGGCCTTCAGGAACGACTCGCTCAAGTCGTCGCAACGGAGGTGCCACTGGGCCACCCAGGGCGCCGCGTCGACATCCGCCTCACCCAAGCGCTGAATAGGGCAATAGTGGCTGGCAATGAGATATTTGGAGCGCCAAAACCGCGGAGCGATGCCCTTCTGGACGGTCTTTTCGGGCCGTTTCCACCAGCCCACTTGTTTCTGTTCTCCCTTGGACGCGGCAGATGGCCTCAGTGCCGGGAGTACCTGTGGCCTGGTGGCTCGCAGGCGCTGCAGGGGGGGTTGGAAGCACGAGAGGCGGCGCAAGACTCTCAGACAGAGACCGCGGCGGGGTTTGCCAGTTGAGGCTTGAATGGCAGCGTCTTGCGAGTCCACAAGAGCTGACTTCTCCGACTTGAAATCACCTGTTGGTGGGCTGGGCTGTCGGCCGACAACTGCGTGGTACGGAGGAGGCAAGACCTCGAGACCGCCTTGCTTGGGATCCGTGTTGTCAGTTGTCATGATGAAGGATTATCTGCGAGAAAGGTTGTGGCAGGAGACAAAAAAAGGAGAGGGGGTGAGCTGGAGGACAGTATGAATGCTTGCCTTATGGGAAAGACACGGCACTTCTTGTGAACGGTCCCAGAAGCACATCACGCGCGCGAGGACCATACTTGTGATGTGGTTATGACGTTTCCACGGACAAAATCGCCGTGCCGAGCAACGGGTCTCGAAAACATAGAGTACAGCACTGACAGCTACGGATGCTGGCAGCTGAGACAGCCGATTCCCTCATCGTATCTCTGAGAATGAGAACTGACGGGCCGTTAAGGTTGTGGTGGTTTCTAATACGGCTATCTCGGAGGTTTGAAGCCCTTTAATGCTGGATGGTCTCTTTCAAGCCGTCATGATGCTGGGTCCGACAGGGGTGGTCCGTCCGGAGCTCGTGCCCATCTTGATCGTCCGTTGTCTGGGTCCGCGCTATGCATGGTAGGTTATTGCGATGGTCAAGAGGGAATCTAAAATACGTGTCTCGCAATGCTCTCCTCAGCTAAACTCAACATATCGTAGCGCAGGCTAACATAGAGCCTGTAATTTTAGGTCTCCAGCAGATTTCGGGTTCTTTAGGGTTTCAAGGCCATAACAGTGCAAGCGAAAGAACCAGCTATAACAGCAAGTACACCGGTTGAGACTAGCAAAAATAGAGGTCGGAGGGATCGCAGGAGCGTCGTGAACTTGTGCAGGTGACACATGATACTTCCACCGGGAGTTTCGAGCTTCTGGGTCTGATGGTGCGTCTTTAAAAGACAGAGGAAGGGCCCCACCCAACATTGGGCAATGTGGGGCTTCACTTGAATACTGTACGGATCCGTACCTTAAACCATACCCTTCTCAAACCCCGTCTGAGTCTTTCAATTCAAGTACCATGTAGTACTCCGTGCCAGTCCTCGCATATTGGACCCGACTGGCCCGCAGGACGGGGCAGACTGTCCAGTATCAGCAGAATCAAGAATACGGGTTGGAATGGCTAAGAGAAGATAGAACCTACAGTACAAAGCGGACTCGGTTCCAGGGCGGGGTCCCAACTGCCACGGGTGCTAGGTATCCGAGGTTGCCTCGGCATTGCCATCTCGGTATCACCATCAAGCTGAGGCTTGAATAAGCTGAATGAGATCCTTCTTCCTCACTTTCTTGAACAACCGTGAACTTGAACCGTCAACACTCGCTCTCCCGCCAGGCAATATGTTAGAACGAATCCAGCAGCTTGCCCGCCAACTAAACTACCCCAAGGGCCTCTTGGACTGCCAGGTGGTCATCATCACGGGTTCCGGCCAGGGCATCGGGGCCGAGTGTGCGCGCTTATTCGCCAATGAGGGCGCCAAGGTAGTCGTATCGGACATAGACGCCGCCAAAGCCGAGGACGTAGCAGCCAAGATCAGAGCCAACGGAGGCGAGGCGCTTGCTGTCGCAGGAGACCTGCTCAGGGACGAGTGCATCAAGGAGCTGGTGAAGAAGGCAGCCGAGTTTGGCAACGGCAAGATCCACATCATCGTCAACAATGCCGGCTTCACATGGGATGGCGTCATCCACAAGGTATGATGCCCCGCCTCACTCTGTTCCTTGAGCAATGGCGCATCCCAGGCTGACACGCCAATAGATGACGGACAAACAATGGGACACGATGCTCGCCATGCACGGCACGGTGCCCTTCAAGCTCGTCCGCGAGGCAGCCCCTTACTTCCGCGTCAAGGACGGCGAGCCGCGCAACATTGTCAACATCTCGTCCACCTCGGGCCTGCACGGCAACGCGGGCCAGTTGAACTACGCCATGGCCAAGGCGGGCGTCGTCGGCCTAACCAAGACGATAGCAAAGGAATGGGGCCCCGCGTTCGGTGTCAGGGCCAACACGGTCGCCTTTGGCCACATCGAGACGCGACTGACTGCGAACAAGGAAGCCGGCGCGTTCGTTGAGGTTGACGGACACAAGGTACCACTGGGGATCCCAGAGAAGCAGAAGAAGGCCGCTGCTGCTAGCGGTGCCGTCCCGTACGCCGACATCCCGCTCAGGAGGCCTGGGACGGCGACCGAGGCCGCGAGTGCCGTGTTGGCGGTTGCGTCGCCGCTGAGTTCGTATATCAGCGGGCAAACCATCAGCGTGACAGGCGGCAGGAATATGTAGCTGTCTGCCTGCATCAGTCTCTTCGAGCAACGCTCCGGGACGATGGATGAGTGTGATAACACAATATGATTGCAAGAAAGTAACCATGCAAACGCCATATCCCCGCCCTACTCCTACAACGGCAGGCGCCATTCCCGCCATTGGTATCTCTGAATATTACCATTTATCGACCGCCCAACCGGCAGTCACATCCGCTCACGTCGACCACCAAAGCTGCAACACCCCCTTGGCATACTCAACAATTTCCTCCCCGCCCAGCTTACTGTCCCCATACACCCGATCCACAAACGAGATGGGCACTTCCCCAATGCTGTAGCCCTTGGCCTTGGCCGTGACCGCCAGCGCCATCTGCATGGTGAACCCGCGCGCATCGGTGCTCTCAAACAGCTTCTCCAGCACCACCCGCTTGTACAGCCGAAAGCTGCCGGTCAGGTCGCTCACCCCGGGCCTCAGCACCGTGTCGGCAAAGATGTTGGCGCCTTTACTCGTCAGCTTGCGCTTTAGGTCCCAACCGTAGACGCCGCCGTCGCCGGCGTAGCGCGTGCCCGTGACGATGTCGTAGTTGTGGCGCTTTTGCAGCGCGATCATCCGCGGGATGAACTTGGGGTGGTGGCTGAAGTCGGCGTCCATGATGATGATGTGGTTGCCCCGGGCGAACTGCAGACCGTGTACGTAAGCCGTGCCCAGCCCCAGCTTGCCGGTGCGCGTCTGGAGTTGCACGTGCGGCGCGTAGGCCTTGACGAGCTGCTTGGCCACTTCTTGGGTGCCGTCGGGCGAGCCGTCGTCGACGATGACTAGTTCCCAGTCGAGGTTGCTGAAGGGAACGGGGAAGAGAGGTCAGTTCAGTTGGCTTTTGGCTGGTTGGGTTGATTAGGAGGTATGGGAAACGGAGAACGTACTGCTCGGTAAAGGTGCGGTTGAGCAGCCAGGTGATGATGGGCAGGTTCTGGCGCTCGTTGAAGGTGGGCAGGATCACCGAGTAGGTGTCCTTCCCAGATGACGCTTTCGCAGGGGCCATTTGTGTCTCTTGCGAGCGGGCAATGGCGAGAGCCGAGGGTTGAGGTGATGCGATGAAGTACTTACGCTCGAGATGCTGGCAGGTGGCCAATCTGGCCCGACGCGACTCGAGCTACGCTATTGGCACGAGTCCCCTTTTGAGGTTTCGCTAGCGCTTTGGTTGCCTGCCGGGAGAATCGCTTGGCAGCTAACCCCTGCCAAGACTTTTCCAACTTTAGCTAGCTTGCTCACAATCGTTCTTACCCACACACACACTCCTCACATTTCTTTTTTGGCTGTGTAGAAGGACATTGATTCTCGAATAATCCCTTCAAAGGTTGTTTCTTTACATACGAGTTACTAACTTCTTATTTCCACGCCATTGTCTTCGTCTACCTGAAATAACGTAACGTGATCAACCCGTCGACCCTCCGTTTCCCCTCGTCTTGGTCTTCAGTGCCTCTAAGACTGCTTCTAGTCCTCGTCATCTGTCACCTCAAGATAGACACGTTCACAGCTCATTACAGAATAATTCCACCGACCATCACACCGGTGGCAGCGAATTCGTTCTCTGTTGCGTTGTGGCCGCCGACAACTCCCCGGCCGAATGCGCCTTGGACCTGGACTCGGTCCGACTGACGCTCAACGTCCTTCCAGCACTCAGCCAGCTCCTGACGTGCCCGAGCCCCATGCTCTTGTAAAACTTCCTGGCGCCCTCCTCGCCCTGCGACCAGGTCCCCTGCACCACCTTGTGGTCGTCTAGGATGTTCAACCTGCGCTTGACATACTTCCACGCCTCGATACCAACGACATAGATGATGGTCATGCCGATCACGACGCCCCACTCCCAACTGATGGCCGTGTGCTTGAACACATCTCGGTTCAGGTAGGGGATGTACACGGTCGGGAACACGCTGACCAGCCCGATGGCGACGGCCCAGAAGAGGAAACGGTTTTCGTACAGGTCCTTGAAGAGCGGGAACCGTGAAGTGTCGTCCGGATTGAGGCGAAAGAGGGACCGCCGGATGTCCTTGAACTCCCACGCGCTGAGCAGGATGAGCCAGGTAAGCTCGGCGAAGACAGCGGCCCGGGCACGGAACACGGCTGTGCACGACTCGGAGTACATGCGGTTGCAGTCGTGGCCGAGCTGCCCACCGTACATGCCGTAGACGACAATGACGAACGTCATGAGCGTGCAGGTGCCCATCAGCAGCCCGTATACCATCATGTCGGCGAGGATCTGGTTGGTGAAGACACCCCTCCTCTTGTCATGCGGCGGCTTTCTCATGACGCCTGCGTTCGCCTTCTCCCTGCCCAGGCCAAACGCCGGGAACGACGAGGTCACCATGTTGATCCATAAAATCTCGAGCGGTGAGATAGGAAACACCGAGAAGCCCGTCTCGTCTTGGAATCCCAAGCCCGCAATCAGCAAAATCACCTCGCCGACGTTGCTGCTCAGCAGATGCAACACGAACTTCTGGATGTTCTCAAACATCCTCCTCCCCTCCTTGATAGCCGCAACGATACTGTTGAACTTGTCATCCGTCAGCACAATCTTGGCCGCCGACTTGGCCACGTCGCTGCCCGAGCCCATGGCAATGCCCACGTCGGCCCGGCTCAGAGAGGGGGCGTCGTTTACTCCGTCGCCCGTCATGGCCATGAACGCGTGCCGCCTCCTCAGCGCCTCGACCATGCGCGACTTTGTCTCGGGCGCGCACCGCGCGATCACCAGCGGCAGCTCCTCCAACGCGTCGATCTCGTCTTCGGTCATGCGGTCAAAGTCGGTCGCCTTCATCACCACCGTGCCGGCCACGCCCGAGGGGAGCACGCCCATGTTGCTCGGGATGATGCCGACCTCCTTGGCGATGGCTTTCGCCGTTTCCGGGTGGTCGCCCGTCAGCATGTGCACCTTGATGCCCGCCCGGGAGCACTCAAAGATGGAAGGGGACGTCTCGCGCCGCGGTGGGTCGTAGATGCCCGCCAGCCCGAGCAGCACCAGGTCCTGTTCGACCGCCGCGCGGTTTGCGTCTTCCTCGGTGGGGAAGTCTCCATTCGAGGCGATGACCTTCTTCTCGCTGCCCGGGACGTACCGCCCTTGCCACGGCCGGTACGCCACGGCCAGCACTCGCTGTCCGAGCGACGCGAATTTTGTCATTTGTTCGAGGATCTGCTCCTTCATCTCGGCCGTCATGGGCTGCTGCGCTTCGCCCGTGCCGACGTACGCGCACAGGTCCAGGATGCGCTCCACAGCGCCTTTTGTGAAGACGACGCTGCTGCCCGGGTCAACGAGCCCAGCCTCGTCGTTGTCGGACTCCAGCGGCGGGTTGTACACGACCGACATGCGCTTGATGGTGCTGTCGAAAGGGAACTCGGCGATCTGCGTCCAGCCCTGGGCTTCCATGGCCTTCTTATTGCGGTCGTAGCGGTGGGCAAAGACTTGCAGGGCGATCTCGGTTGGCTCGCCCGTTGTCTTCCACGCGGTCTCGGTCTCGTCGTAGCGGACCGTCGCCAGGTTGCAAAGCGCCGCCGAGAGCAGGAACAAGCGGAGCTCTGGTGTCAGGGACGCCATCTTGGACTCGGTCGGCTTGGGTGGGTTGAGCTTCTCGTCCGGCACGCCGTCGAACTTGACGGCTTGCGTCGTGCGCTCCTCGTCAAAGTCGCGCTTCTTGTTGTGGTCCTCCGCCTGCGGCTGGTCGCTGACGGTGCCTTTGTACGGGTCGTTGGGATCCGTCGAGCCGGTAACGGTGTAGATGGCCGACGGCGGAAGCCAAACCTTCTTGACGATCATGGCGCCTTGGGTCAGAGTGCCTGTCTTGTCCGAGCAGATGTTGGTGACCCCTCCCAAGGCTTCGAGGGCAGAAAGGTCACTGTTGGCAGAGTTAGCGTGTGAAGTCTAAGAATAGATAGCAGGGGTTACGTACCGAACGACAACATTCGCCTTCCGCATGACCGTCGTCGCCACGACCATCGAAATGGTCAACACGGCGACCAGCGATTCCGGGATGATTGCGATGCCCGTCGAGATGGCATAAATAACGACCTCCTTCGGCAGCGGACTCACGAACTTGTTCACGCCGAACACGATGACGGCCAGCAGCAAGGCGCAAAAGAACAGCAAGTAAGCCAGCTTGGCCAGCTTGATCTGCAGCGGCGTGCCCTCGGTCAGGCCGAGGAACTTGCCGAAGAAGTCGTACGTCCGGCGCGCGGCGCCCTTGATGGGCTGGGCCTTGCCGTACTTCTTCCAGTTCATTGACCGCCCGGCCTTGCGGCGCTTCTTGTTGGTCGACGCCGCGATCTTGCCCACCTCGGTCTGCATGCCCGTCGCCACGACGATGCCGCGGCCGCGGCCCTTTTGCACGATGGTCGTCGCGTACGCCATGTTGACGCGGTCTGCGATGCCGACGTCGTCCTCGCACGTGGCGGGCTGCGAATCGGTGCCCGGGATCGTGATGTCGTTGCCCGTCTGCTTCTCCACGGGGATTGCCTCGCCTGTGAGCGATGACTCGTCGCAGGTCAGGTTCATGGCCTCGAAGAGTCGCACGTCGGCAGGGACAGTGTCGCCCATTTTCAGGTTGACGATGTCGCCGGGAACAACTTCGGCGCTGGGGGAAGGGGGGGGCGGTGTTAGATCTGTTGGGCGTGGTATAAAGGCATGAACGGAGTGAGGGGAAAGGGTGGCGACTCACTTTGGCACGACAATACTTTTGCCGTCTCGAAGGACGCTGGCACTGGGTGACGAGAGGGCACGTAGAGCATCCATCTTCTTCTCAGCGCCGTATTCTTGGTAGAAGCCAATGGAGACGTTGAGCACGATGACGGCCGCCAGGACGCCGCCTTCGATATAGTCAGCAACACCAAAGCTCAGGGCCATGGCGAAGAAAAGGACCTACTCATGTATGAGCATGGGTCAGGGTGAGGTGGACGGGGTTGTACAAGGCAGCGGCACGCACCAAGATCATGGCATTGCAGAGCTGGCGGATGAAGATGGTGTACCAGGCAATACCACCGCCGACATCTAGCTCATTGGGACCATACTTTTGCTGCAGCTCGGCAGCCCGGGAGGCGGTCAGGCCCTTGTCGACATCGGTGCCGACGGCCTGCTCAACCTCCCGGACCGAGAGGAGAAAGGGATGCTTGGGGAACTCGGCAGCCATCGGACGAGGACAAGTTCACTGCGAGCAGTACACGTGATGAACAGGGCCTCGAGCGATGGAGACTTTGCTTCATTGGCGTATAGGCTGAGAAAAGGGTAAGGGACTCCGTGTCGTAGAGTTTCCGATGCGGATCCTACGATATCGGCAATCTAAGTTCTTGAGAATCGGCTGAAAAGCTACTATGACGACAGTCACCGGGAACGGGGGGTGTTGCTTTGTTTATATACCCCAGACCAGAATCTGGGGAAGCCCGCTGCAAACAGCCAGATATGAAGAGCCGCCTCCTTCCTCTCACCGATAACCCGACAGAAACGGGCGAAAGCATGGTTGGCGTGGTAGGCCAAGGAAGACCAAGAACACTATCCTAGCCATCGTCCGGTGTTGAGAAGCAGTCCAGCGTGGCAGAAGTCGTCGATGCCCCACTGCTTCGAAGGGTTGAGCCTCTGAGATGATGTGATATCGTGATATGGCACTGATAAGATGCGACCGGGTGGCGATGGGGCTCGGTATGGGCGTCATCCTCAGAGTCTTGGGAAGGCTTGGAGATGGTTGGTCATTGTCAAGATGCTGCGCGGGGCCCTCTGATAGGGCGAGTCTGGCCTTCAGGAATGTGCCGCGAGGTCATGATGCTTGGCGCCGAGCCTCGGCACGCCTAGCCTTCCTTGGAGTCGATGCTTGGCGCCGCCGGTTCTTGTCTGCGGGAGGCGGGACTCGGTCGGCGGGCCCACGCCGTCGGTCTCGGCTTTCCCTCGTTCCTCGGGGGTTCGTGCCGCTATACCCGGGGCTACGGCCTTCCTGAAGCACGTGAACAGACTGCGTATGGAAGGCCGCCTTGGCTGCAGGCTCGGCGGCCGTGGTGTGCGGATGGTGGGATTCGAATGGTTTCTATCAGTATCGCCCAGGCTTTTGTGTCGAGTTCGTTGATGACACATCTACCTTAACCCGACTCCAGTACATTGTGCTCGAGCGCCCTTGGTGGCTGATCGGATCGGCGATTTCGAAGTCCCGACGAATACCCTGGCGTCAGGCACGCAACAGCGGAGCTTTCAATCGGTTCAACCTATTGTCGCCGATCAGTTGTCCGCATCCGAATTTTTGACTTGCAGATACCCTGAGACCAAGGTGCCCAATCGCTTGTTGGGGGCAGGCACATTAGTAACAAACGCGGTTCATATAAATCGCGCCATCCGTCAGGTGCTCTAGGTGATGGTTCGAGCCAGAAGCTCGCTCTCTCAACAATGTATCGAAGGTCCGTGGCGTAGCGCCTTCCTGAGCGCGGAAAGCTGGGTAAATCGGCGGGGTAGCGGGGCCGGGTACGGTACTCCGGGCAGTTGACGAACCGGATCTCACCGGCACCTCGACCCTGTTGACGATGCAGGACAGGTTCACACGCAGAGCATTTGGCAATTGAGCGACAAGAATGAAGCGGAATCGCTTATCTGGCTGGCTCCAGAATGGAAACGTACCTATTGGTCGGAAAGATCATCCCAGCGATGATTTAAAGTCGATTTGGGG
The DNA here is from genome assembly GCF_033297405.1 of Parathielavia appendiculata. Classification (NCBI taxonomy): domain Eukaryota; kingdom Fungi; phylum Ascomycota; class Sordariomycetes; order Sordariales; family Chaetomiaceae; genus Parathielavia; species Parathielavia appendiculata. The sequence goes on along the minus strand of NW_026944230.1, from coordinate 726,815 downwards.
CTTGGAGAGCCACGACTAAAAAAAAAGTGTCACCAGTGCGTGCTGAAGAGATGGAAGAGAGATGGCGCTGCTACCGTCGCCAAGTTTCGCATCACATTCACGCCGCGTAGAACGGCGAGAACACACAAGCTGTGTTCGGGGATGGTGTATGCCGTGCCCGGCTAAGGTCTGCAGCCCAAACCCTCACTTCGGGGTACAATACCTATCTTACGACGCTCCATGATGGACCCTAGAAAATAGAAGATTCCATACCGGTAAGTTCTCAGGTTCCGGCGGGGTCGTGATTTGTCAATGGGACTGCTGAGGTCCGAGTCTGCTCTGAGCGTACCGTGTGTGATGTGCCGCTGCTACTGTTTAGGGGCTTCCTGTGCTTCGCACCACCCCCTCTGCGATTTCTCCCGCTTTCTGTTTCCTTCAGTTGCATCCCTCCATCTAGCTACTATCAATTCGCCAGCCGCAGACCGTCGACTTTCCCTTCATTGACCTCCGCTGATCGCGCCATCACAGTTCCAACGCTCAACCCAGAGCTACGGTATCTTACGCTTCTGCCCCGCTTAGCCAAGCGCGCAACTAGCCCCTACGTCATAACCGTGTTCGCCATGTCGACCGACTTAGAAAAAGGTAGGATACCATTTCGGCGACAAGAGAAAGCAGCAACGCCTTTTCCCCTTGGCTTCAATTCGCGCAGTATCAACCCGCGGAATCGCGCTTCTACAGAGTACTTTGTATTACCGATTTGCACTTCACATTCAATGCTGACCTCAGGTTGTTGCGCAATGGACAGTTCCCCAGCAGGAGCCCGCTAGCGCGCCCGTCGCCGCGGCTACCAGCGTCGCCGAAATTCCGGCGCCCGATCGCCCTCAGAAGACGGAGGACAGTGCGGCAGGGGTCGCGGCCGAATCCGGCCCGGCTCCCACAGCGAACGACGGTGCTGAAGGAGGAGCGCAGGAAGAGCCCAAGCCGGCGTCCGTGGAAGCCGCCGAGCCAGCAACGGTGGCCACTGCGCCTCAAGCATCCGAGCCCAAGGAGACGAACGGCGCCGCCAAAGAACCCGTTACCGAGAAACCGGCGGAGATCGAACCCGAGGCCTCAAAGCCGGCAGAAATCGCGACTGCAACCGGCGCCAATGGCGAGTCCAAATCCTCCGCCGCAGAGGACAAGGACACCGAGATGAAGGAGCTCCCCGCCCCGTCATCCGCGGAGGAAACGACCAACGATAACAACAAGCGCAAGGCCGAAGAGGTTCTCGAATCCGACGCCAATGCCGCGGCTGACGACGTCGCTGGGGCTAAGAAGGCCAGGACAGTTGCCGTTTCGGACGAGACCACTGAGACCGAGGTCGCCGGAACCCCGGCAGCGGAGACGAATGGGGGCGAGACAGAGAAAGCCCCACCCACACACGCCAAGAAGGATGGCCGGCCGAGGAAGCAGTCCGGCAGGGCGGCTGCTGCGGCCGCGGCTGGTGCGCCGGTCGGGAGGACCCTGCGGAAGACTCGGAGTCAAGGGCCTCCGGAGGTTTAATGGTAAGGATGCGAACGATACAGTGAATGGTGAAGTTTGTGTGTCGATTTTTTTTTCCTTTCCGGCTCTGGGATGAGGGATGGTTGGTTGGCTTAGAATCGGCGGGATAGTGATGCTTTCTGTGTTTTCGCCTTGTTCCTGTCTGCGCTGCTGATTCGTCGTTGTTACTGTCAGATTCTGGATTGATCCAAATGAGACTTTGTATACTGGCTTTACGAGAAAAGCCGTTTATGTTAGTTGACATGGCGTTCAAGATCAAGTCTTCAAACTAAGGTACTGCTTGTGAAACTTCCTGCCGCATGTCACTTGTTTCTTGAGTCTTGGACCAGGGTTGAGAATCACCTGCTCCTCAGTTCCAAGCAATGTATTGGTGGCCTGCATGAGCCACCAGGGTTCAACTGCATCACGGCGACACGGATGGGCGAACTACTTTTCTGCATCACGGCGACACGGATGGGCGAACTACTTTTCAGCAAACCGTCAAGTCAAAGGTTAACGATGGGGACTTTCCCCTGCGGAGGTGTTGAGCCTTTCGTCGGTCTTGGTCTCATGCACTACAGATGGTCTGTGGAGGAATCGGCACGAGAATATGGTCCCAGATCAAACGCCCGATGTGGCAAAGTTCCAGATCCGAAGCTGCGGGCCGGGTGCGTCAGCCACGGGCAGAATGTCCAATCCTAGCAAAGAAGAAACTTTATGCGTCGAAATTCGCGAGTAGAGAATACCTGTAGGTAAGGAACTCGAGATACCTTGGGTTCGATACAGATTCATAGATACAGAACGACATATAATTGGTATAAAAACATGACTACAGGCAGTGTTTGGTGTCCAAAGCACTGGACAGGCCAACTCCGCTGCCTCGTGGCACCTGCCTTCTCCCCTGATCTTTTTGGTAGGCCTCCGGTCTCTCGTATTAAAGTCGGCTGCCCCACAACTCCGGCCGAGAAGGGTCGTGTGCATCATCGAACCGGGGACTCGGGTTCGCCGGTGCCAAGTGGCAGTGCTAAGATAGAACCCTGGAATCATTGGATGGCTTTTATCATCTGATGATATCAGTATCTGTATTCAGGGGAAGATGCTCCAAATGCAATGTCAAAGTCGTCAATAAGTGATTTATTTTCATGCTAAGGTACTGGCGTCTCTATGCGCGGCTGGAAAAGCCAACGAGCAAGAAAAGCATCTGAAAATCTGGGAGAAGACAAATTTCCATTTGAGGCTCGCTTGAGTCGACCGTTTTCTTGGCACCAGCTTGCAGGACAGCGGGACCCTGCACCCTTCCAGAACTCGTGGCCTGGCATCACCCTAGGACTTCCAGGCTTTTTTACCAAAGACAACATTTCACCCGAACCTACAACGGCCTAGTCAGGGCCTGGCGTACGAGACTTCGACCACCGCTCGTTACCCGTCGATTTCTCCCAACACTCGTTCTCGACAACTGACTCTCGCTTCTCGCCCGCTCTGCGACAACCCTGCCCGCCCATTGTCGATCTCGAAACAGCACCGGATTCCCGAGTAGAACACCATCTGCGGCCTTGGCGCTGATCTTCTGCCCGTACATACAATACGTCACTGTTTCCCATTTTCGAGCATCACGTCGACACGGACTGACGATACCGATCCACAAGCCCTCCATCGTGTCTTGTGCTGAAGGAAGAGGAAGGCCCTCGATCGTACCAAAGACAGTACCGTGGCTTTGACACTCGTCGCCTTAAGAGAGGTGCGAGCCTCACCACTACTATCTTATCGTACGAACACCGCGCCAGTTGCAACTACGACCACGGAGAACACGATTTAGCTTGGTCGATACGATCCTCTGGTTGTACGTGGGCCAGCTTCGAGCCTTTGGTCAGCATCTAGCTTTAATGCCCTCTGTAAACATCGGATTTTGAACTCGGAGACAGCATGGACGCACCATGGCACCTCCTCCCCAGGGGGGAGAAAGACCCTGGCAAAGCCTTGTTGGAGCTCTTGGCAAACCCCTTCGCCTCTCAGGTAAGCCAGTCCCTTGTCTGCTTGGTGGCCGCTACCGTCTCTTCTAACCGGCCGGCCGCCTTAGTTACAACAAAACTCCATTTGGGCCGCGTTGGCCTCCTCCCTAGGTATCACAGCCGCCATTGCCGTCTGCTTCTCTTTCCTTCGCCCATACAATAGCGTTGTATATGCGCCGAAGCTCAAGCATGCCGACGAGAAACATGCCCCCCCGCCCCTGGGGAAGGGAATCTTCGCCTGGATCTTCCCGCTGTGGTCGACTTCGGAGCAGGATCTGGTCAACTTGGTGGGCTTGGACGCTGCCCTGTTCATGCGCTTCACCAGGATGTGCCGCAACATCTTTCTCGTTCTCGCCGTGCTCGGTTGCGCCATCATAATACCCATCAACTACACCAACTATGTCACTATTGGGGATGGCGACCAATGGGTGCTGATGGTCACGCCAAAGAATGTCTGGGGTTCTCCGCAATGGGCTACCGTGGTGTTCGCTTGGCTGTTGGCCATTGTCGTGTGCGGCTTTCTATGGTGGAACTATAGGAAAGTTCTGCAGTTGAGACGCCAGTACATGAAGAGCGAGGAGTACCAACAAAGTCTCCACGCCCGCACCTTGATGGTACACCTTCGCCGCTTCCTCACAATTCCGCAAAATTGAGCTAACCCGATACTACTAGCTGTATGATATTCCCAAGAACCTTCGCTCCGACGAGGGCATTGCCCGGATCGTGGATACCGTCGCCCCAAACTCGTCCTTCTCCAGAACCGCCGTTGCCCGCGACGTCAAGGTGCTTCCCGACTTCATCCAGCAGCATGAGAAGGCGGTCCGAAAATTGGAAAAGGTACTGGCCATCTATCTGAAGGATCCGAATAATCTCCCGGCCGAAAGGCCCAAGTGCTCTCCATCCAAGAAAGACCCTTCGTACGGGACCTACCCGAAAGGCCACAAAGTGGATGCCATCGAGTACCTCACGCAGCGCATCAAGCTGCTGGAGTTGGAAATCAAAGAGGTCCGCCAACGTATCGATAAGAGGGGTTCTATGCCCTACGGATTCTCGTCTTACGCAGACATCGCTGAGGCGCATGCCATCGCCTTCGCCTGCCGCAAGAAGAAGCCGCACGGGGCGACCATCAAGCTCGCCCCCAGGCCAAATGATATCATCTGGGACAACATGCCGCTCAGTCCATCAACCCGGAAGACGAGGAGGCTGTGGATCAACTTCTGGATCACGGTTCTCACTCTCCTGTGGATCGCACCCAACGCCATGATTGCCATCTTTCTGGTCAACTTGGGCAACCTGGGCAATGTGTGGCCCGCCTTCCAGCAATCGCTCATAGCGAACGCGGGGATATGGTCCGTCGTCCAGGGTATTGCTTCCCCGGCGCTCATGTCGCTTGTCTATCTCGTCCTTCCCATCATTTTCCGGCGCTTGTCCATCAGGGCAGGCGACCAGACAAAAACAGGGCGCGAGCGTCACGTCGTGGCAAAGCTCTATGCCTTCTTCGTCTTCAACAACCTCGTCGTCTTCTCCATATTTAGTGCCTTGTGGAGTTTTACATCGAATGTTATCCAGCAGACGAGCATGGGCGTGGATGCTTGGACCGCTATTTTGAAGGAGAATATTGGCGAGACCCTGTTCCAGGCTCTTTGCGGACTGTCCCCGTTCTGGGTCACTTGGCTCCTCCAAAGACAACTGGGCGCGGCCGTCGACCTGGCTCAGCTCTGGACGCTCCTCAGCAGCTTCATCATGCGCAAGTTCTCGAGCCCGACACCACGGGAGCTGATTGAGCTCACTGCGCCGCCACCTTTCGACTATGCGAGCTACTACAACTATTTCCTGTACTATTCAACGGTCGCTCTTTGTTTCGGCGCTCTGCAGCCGCTTGTCCTGCCGGCCGCGGCTCTGTACTTTTGCATCGACGTTGGGCTGAAGAAGTACCTGCTGCTCTACGTCTTTGTCACCAAGACAGAGAGTGGCGGCATGTTCTGGCGCGTCTTGTTTAACCGCTTCCTTTTTGGCACTATCCTCTCTCAGCTCGCCGTCTTTATGATCGTCTGGGTACGGGGCGACGGCACTCATATTCATGCCTACGCCGTCGCGCCTCTCCCGTTCCTGATGATCGGCTTTAAGATCTTCTGCGCGCGCTCCTTTGACTACAAGATTCATTACTACACCACGAGGTATTCGGCGCAGCAGCAAGCCGAGTCAGGCATGGACGTGAAGGAGCAGAGTCTGCGCAATGACCGGCTCGCCGCTCGTTTTGGCCACCCTGCTCTTTACAAGCCCCTCATCACGCCCATGGTGCATGCCAAGGCGCAGAACTTGCTCGCTAGCGTGTATAGCGGGCGGTTAAGTGACGGTCGGGATGCCGGCTTCGACGATTCCCAGACCGTCAGCGGATACAGCGATACCTACGCCCTCGACAACATGGCGGCCGGCAAGGCTGGCAAAACCTCGCCTGCAATGCCCGGGTTTGAAGTCGTGCCCGAGTCCCGCCTCGATTTCGAATTCTACAAGAACCGCGACGAATTTGCCGCGGACCACGGCGGCGGCGAGCTATTTGGGCGGCCCTCGGATATGATTCGGCCCGGCACGCCAGGCACGATTGGCAGCTCCGAGGCTACCTCCCGACCGGGTACGCCCGTGGGTGGGATGGGTTTCGGTGGCCGAGGCGGAAACCTGCGTACATACACGGACTCTAGCGTCTTCTCGGCTTACCCTTCACAGCCCCAGCCATATCCAGGCCAGGTGGCCCTATCCGAACTCGCCGCTCGCACCCGAAGCCCAATGCCCCTGTACACCCACGGCAACGACAGCGGCGCAAACCTCGTCGCGAGCGCGGCTCCCATGCCGGTTGCCACCCCGGCGTACCCGCCGACGCTTAGCACGTACGGAGCCAGAGACAGAGACCCCAGGTTCGAGCCGAGCGCGACCATGGGCGGCAGCGCCTCCTCCCGGCACCACGCCGCGACTTCCGCGCTGCCGGGGAGCAGCCGCGCCCCGGGAATGCTGGGCGGTGGGCCGTATGGTTATGGTGGGCTGCCGCAGACGGATGATCTGGACCTCGTGCAGTCGCCTCCGTTGGGGACGGTGCAGGATCCAGCGCAGTATGATTACTTTAGGGGAGGCAGTGGGAGTAGAGGGGCCGGTGCTGGGACGCCAGGGGCGGCGACAAGGGGTGCTGGTGGGGGAAGCCGTATTTGGGATGGGAATTAGATGCTGTCCGGGTTGATGGGCCATGAAGGTCAGGACAGGGGCGAGCTGGAGAGGAGGATTTGTACATACGATGAGGATGAGGCGACGGGGACAAAGTGGCGGAGGCCTTGTTCGGTGAGAGGAAGCGCAGCGAAGCGAAGCAGTCTGAGGTGTATTTGATCTTACACACTTCTACATGGAGGGATGGCATTGTTTCGGCGTTGGTGGCGGGCTGGTTGGGTAGGTTGTTTGTTTGCATACGCCGCATCGTTGTTCGACATTATGGGACTGGCTGGCTCATGAGCATTTCTGATAGAAAACATTTGTAGAGGGTATATGGTGGTAATATGCTTGTGGATGGGCTTTTAGCTCGCCATGGTGCCCAACACATATACAATTTGTTTATGTTCCATATCATTTCTTGGGAACAAAAACCTTCCACGTTGTATTGCCATCCTGGAGGCTTCTGCTCCAGACGAGGCGTTGTGGTCCGGTTGACCATGGTGGCTACTGCCCCTGGATCTGTAAGGTCTGGGCCAGCACTCGACCCTGCCATAAAAACCGGTCCATCCCAACTCCTGCCCACAAACACTGACGCACCTTTCCAGGACATCGCCCGTTCCCCTTCTTTTTCCCTTCCACCCCCCTTCCCCATCCCGTTTTCCCTCTTTCACCCCGCCCCTCTTTCCTTTCTCTCTTTTCGTCCCCTTATTCCCCTGCTCTAGCTTCCATTTTCCCTTTTTCTGTCCCCGTCCGTAGAAGCAAATCCAATATTATGGACCCAGGTCTTTTTCGAGCCTCGATCCGAAGCATGTCCAATCTTCTGCGCTCACGAGAAGTGTAAGTAAGGAAAATGGTTGTGAAGAACGTGGCTCATATTCTCGTCAGAGACCGTGCCTGAGGAGTTATGCCATTCCTGAGCCCAGGTTGCCGCTCTGGCGCCGTTTTGCGCCCCAAAGTACACAAAAACCGCGATGTTCCTCCCCCCAGCCAAGAAAACCCGCAACGCAATGCAACGCCCGTCCTCGGTCTTGAAGTTTATTTCTTGCCCGACTTCTTGATGCCCTTCGCCCTTGTGTTAGCGCGTCCCTGTATGTCGTAAAGACTGGACCAGTTTGCCGTACCTGGGTACCGGTATTCTGGACGCAAGAGAGTCGGTCAGCGTCACGTCATGGTTCGGTATTGATTTTTTCGAACCAAGGACATGGACTCACCAGAGGGCCCTTGCCGGCGGCCTTCGCCGCGAGATCCTTCCTCGCCTTTTCTTCTGTATACGTAATGGAAGACTACTGTCAGTTGCCCGTGTCGGGGTAGCAAAGAGGAGGGGTTATGGGTATTCGGCCGGGGTTCCGTACCGGCGCGCTTCTTCTCGAGGAAGGCCTTGTCGTCGTCGTCGAGCTCCTTGGGACCCTTCTTTGGTGCCTGTGATGTGGTGTTGGTCCATGGTTCAGATATGGCCCTACCGGCCCGGTTCCGGGGAAGCCGTTGACGTTGTGCGCACCTTGAGGGGCTTGGCCTTACCGCCTGTTTGCCGGTGATGTTAGTGAGGGGTACAATACAACAGCAGGGTATGCGATGAAGAGTGAACTTGCCGTCTCTGCTTTGACCACCCATTGTGCTCTGAGCTTGGAAAAAGATAGTGGGGACAGGTTTTTCAAGAAGTGTTCCTCTCACAAGCGACGCACCTTTGTGAAAAGTATGGCAGCGAAGATGGGCGCTTGTCACAGATTCCTCGAGGAAGGAACTTGAAGGGCTTCCGAGGTCCAGGGTCCAGAACAGATTTGGGCGGTGGACCGGATAAATGCCGGGTCGCGCGCCAGCGACTGCCGAACATCAGAGAATCACTTGGCGCGTCAGGCACTCACGCCCAAGGCATTCCGGAATATTACCTTCCCTTATCGACACATCGCACCAGAACTATTTATCACCAGGTTATCAGCATCCAATACGGTCCAAGCTGATTTGGGCTGTCTCATCGGCTCAACGGCTTTGAGATCGGGATTCGACCGGTCGGGTTCAACTCTCGCATCTTATTCTGCAGCAGAATTCCTGCTGACACCGCTGGCGCCATCCAAAACAGGGAGCGCGCATTGACCGCAACGCATATCTGGGGTTCCTGGCAAGGGGGAGCATTCCAGCAAACTGACGAGTACATTCGGCGGTCGGTACAATGGCGTCTGCAGCGCTCAGCTCGGATGAAGGGGAAATCGTAGAGGCAACTCCCCTGCCTCGCTCTGAACAAAACGGTGATGTTGACCGGGCCGGCAGACATCGAGGCAGATTCCCATCGCGGACTCCTGACACCGACTTGCCATCGAGGGACTCAGTCGACGGGCCTCGCCGACGCAGCCGCTCGCCCCGCGGGTGGAAGAGGCCCCGTGACGACCCCCGCGACCGACGGGACACGCGCCAGTTCCGTGTCCACTACGAGAGCACCCCTCGAGATGATCGCCGCCACTACCGCGATCTAGACCGCCCTTCCTCGCGCGGTTCGGACCGCTACGACGACCGTTCGAATGGCCACTACGGCAGCCGAGACTCAGCCGCCGCGCGGCCCAGGAATTACCGTGCTGACGGCGGCTATGACCGCAGCTACGACCGTGACCGCAGAAACGATGGCTACCCCGACAAGCGGGCTCGGACCCATAGCCGGTCGCCCCGGGGCAGAGGCGACAGAGGAAGGCGAGACGGCGGTCGCTACGGGGCAGACTTGAGACCCGGCGAAGACATGTATAGTGCCCAAGCTGAGAGACGCCCACAGGATGGCTCCATATCCAAGCGGGCTACTCCGGTGGAGACGCATGGTACTTCTGAGCGAGATGCTGAAACTAATAAAGGTGCAACGGTGGACCGAGGGCTCAGGAATCTTAGCATTTCGCAGACCAGGTAATGCGCCGTAACGACCGGTTGTCGTCGCATGCTAATGATAATTTCGCAGAGCACCTGCCCAGGATCCCGAGCCTGACATGGACTGGGATCCAGATACGGCCATGGACGAAGAGGTTGCTGTTCAAGCCGAGATTGAGCGTCGTCGGCGTGCAAGAGAAGCAGCTCTCATTCGAAGCATTGGCGCAGCAAACCCCGCGGTTCAAGCCGCCCAGGCTGGCGATAGGCCCGCATCCACGCCGGCTTCTACTCGTCCCAGCACGCCGGGAACCCAGAGAGTAGAGGGTGCGACTCCATTGTCCAGTAAGAAGTCCCCTTCATCCCTTCCCGTACAAACTCACCGCTAACCATGGCAGATGGCCCTTCGTCCCCTGGCTTGTCGCCTGGCAGAGTCCAAGAAGCCCTCTCTCCTGGAGTGTTCAATTTTTCTGATGACCAGGCACTTATCAATGATCACCGCGAGACGAAAGCCCTTGACGAGGACGGGCCCTCCGCAGCTGACTATGACCCCATCGCCGACATGAAAGAAGATGAACGTCGCGATGAGATGCGTCACGGAAACGTAGGTCTGCATGGCGAGCCACGCCGCGCTTCCGTGGTCGAGCCGGTGGTGTCCACCGTCCCAGTGACGGAGTCCGAGGGTGCCAAGAAAGGCGAAGACGAAGACGGAGACGACTTCGACATGTTCGCCGAAGACTTCGCCGACAAGTTCGCCGGCCCTGCCATCAGCAAACCGGACGCCACCCAAGAAGCCCGGGCACCGCAGCCTGGCGGAGGCGGTGGCATCTTGGAGGGAGACGACAAGGAGGGTTACTACAAGATCAGGCCTGGAGAGTTGTTGGACGGACGCTACCAGGTCTCGACAACCTTGGGCCGCGGTATGTTCTCGGGTGTGGCCCGGGCCATTGACGTTGCAACCAAGAGACCTGTGGCCATCAAAATCATGCGTAACAACGACGCGCTGCGCAAAGGAGGCTTCACCGAGATTGCCATTTTGGAAAAGCTCAATGCAGCTGACCCCGACGACAAGAAACACATTGTCAGGTTCGAGCGGTCATTCGAGTATAAGGGGCATCTTTGCATGGCCTTTGAGAACCTCAGCATGAACCTCCGCGAGGTCCTCAAGAAGTTCGGCAACAATGTGGGCATCAACCTGAATGCGACTCGAGCGTATGCATACCAGATTTTCCTGGCGTTGGGCCACATGCGCAAGTGCAGCATCATACACGCGGATTTGAAGCCCGACAATATCCTGGTAGGCCGAGGCCCTTCTTCCTCAGGGCAAACGAACGGGGCCTAACAGTTCGCAGGTGAATGAAGCCCGAAACCTGCTCAAGATCTGTGATCTGGGCACGGCAATCGATCGGTCTGATGCCGCCACGGCTGCGACTGAGCCCATGCCGTACCTCGTCAGCAGATTCTACCGCGCGCCGGAGATTATCCTGGGCGTCCCGTTCGACTATGCCGTCGACATGTGGTCGATCGGCTGCACGCTGTACGAGCTGTACACCGGCAAGATTCTGTTCACGGGCGAGAACAACAACCAGATGCTGAAAAACATCATGGAGATTCGGGGCAAATTGAGCGCCAAGCTGTACCGGCGCGGCGAGCTTGCCCACAACCATTTCGACGAGCTAGGCAACTTCATCAGCGTGGAGAGAGACAAAGTTACTGGCAAGGTGAGTTTAAGCTTCCTCGTTAATTCATTCGTGTTTTGCGTTGGCAGTTACGAACCTCTCAACGTCACCCCTTGAATCACCTCTGTTTCTATTATTTTGCCGGACGTTTGGATTCCCGCCTATTTTCAAGCCGGACGGCTGGCAGGGTGTGATTCCGGTGCCGTAGCCGCCCGGGATCAACATGGAATCCCACCCCTCTTCCCGCGGTTGGCGGTCATCAATCTGCCGCCTTCCAATGCATCCGCCACCTCTAGCTCTGCGACTTGGTCTCCAACATGCGCCGGAAAGAGACTCGATATGCACGCAACGCTGCAACGGCCGTACGCCGGTTGCCAGAACATTCCGCTCCTATTCCTGTTCTGCCAGTGGCGCGCCATTGAACACCTTTTCTGCGCATACCAACATTGACGGACCAAACGGCTAACCTGTTACCTTCTTTGACTCATAGACAACCGTCCGGACGCTGGCCACAGTCAAGCCGACGCGAGATTTGCGGACCCGTCTTCTCGCCGCGTCGGCCGGCATGAGCGATGCTGAGAGCAGAGAGCTCAACCACTTTGTTGACTTGCTCGAGCGGTGCCTGATGCTTAACCCGGATAAACGGCTCACGCCTGCCGAGGCGCTGCGGCATCCCTTTTTTACTCATCGGGTGAATTTTGGGCATGGGCATGGACATGGGCGATAGTTCGGGGGGGACTTGTTGCGGTTCTGAGTCCACTATCCGTACGGAATACTATTTGGTAGAAGCAAAGTTGTCTTGAGGCGGGCAATAAGTGATGTGGGTTTTGCCTCGGTAGATGTGGTTTGCGGTAGTGCGGGCTGCGAGGCGCATGAGGATTACTTGGGGCATGACGGATTTGGGTTTTCGCGTGTTGCCCGGCCCGCTTTTGGGATGGATAATACAGAGAGAGAGGTTCTGGCTATTGCCTTGCGGGCATGCAAAGGGTCAGCTGAAGAGGAGGGTGTTGGTGTTTACCTGTGCCTGAGTCTGATGGGAGGCAAGGCGGACTGCGCTACAGTGATGCTTACCTAGTAGCATTATCGCCTTCCTTTGTGCCCCTGAAGCTGTTGTAAAGGGCATACTCATCAACCACCTAGGCTTTGCAACATGTGGATTGCGATTGCGAGTGCTACCGCTCGGATATTCTATGATTGTTTAGGGCTCGTCCCCATCAACCGGCGTCCGGCTACTCTGATGTCGAAAATTTTTCCAAATCATTGGTGGTCTCCCCTGGAGCTGAGAGTGCTTAGTGATGTGTCTTTTCTATTCATCATAGGAAACCGTCGGTTCATGAAGGATGATAGTCCTCGCATCTCTCTCTCGAAAGTGACAAATGCCGAAACCCAGAGGGCCGACACGTACAGATAAGGTAACTCACTGTCGCACTATAGCAGCTGCGGGCAGAAGGCAAGGAGTGTTTCATGCATCTTGGTTGTTCAACTTCGACATACCGGTTGGTTGACCAAAGGGAGGTTGGTAAGAGTAGCCGCTTGAAGGCAGACAGCTGGTTCCGCGCCGCCCCTGCGCCGCCTCCCGCATGGCTCTTCCTCTCATCCGTCAATATCATGCCCGAACATTCCCCTGCTCGGCCTGGGAAAGCGGCCGATGGTTCAGTCAGACCAGACGGTGGGTTTGGAATTCCGGCGCTTAACTAACTACATGGGCGGGTGTTCAGTTTGTAGTGTAATTAGGACAATACGACACAACCACACGCCGAGCGCCACAACTAACTTGGACATGCATATATGTACATGGAACTTGACCGGCCGGCGATCTCACCTTGACTTCCGAAGATGGGGCCACCGAGGCAAAGCGAGAGAAAGGGATAGCTAGATAGTTGTTTTACCGTACTTTCAGGCTTGGTGACACAATCTTTTCGTATACCCCGAGGGACTGGAAGGATTGGATGACATTGGGATAGATACCTTTATCACGACAGAGGGGCCCAGCACTGCCCAGACAACCCGCCCCGAGCCCGGCAGGCTTACGGTAAAGAATGCACCTACCCGCCAGGTTCTGCATTGTCGAATCACTGTGAGGTCGGCAGTCCAGCCCCGCTGCTTGACTGACTGACTGAGTCACGAACAATGTTCCCCCCTCACTAAGCTTGTTGATGTACGTGGAAGGGCTGGCTGTGTTTTCTGTAGGCATACAAACCATTATGTGTGACTTACGATTCTCGACACACATCTCATGTATTGGAGCTTTATTCCTTTGCAGCTTGCGGCCGCCGAGCCGATCGAGGCTCGACCTGGCATCGACGACCAACTCAGCGCTGATAATCTGATCAAGGCCGGGATTCACATCGTAATAAATGCCAGCGCAAACCATTGTGACGACCATGGGCGAATCGCAGCAGCGTCGATCTTGAACCATGATGCCGATCAGCCCGGCCGGGCTTTCCGGGGGGTTGGTCCACACTCGCCGAGGGCTCGCCTCTCTCCGTCTCATGTCCGGTTCTTGGCTCCATGCCGCCGGACCGGCCAGGAACCTGAACGGCTGTTGGACACTGTCCGGAGCTAACACTCCCTACTGTGTAACACAGGAGGCTGCTGCAACAGTCTATCGTCCATGTTCGTCTCTGGTTCTAAGCAGCCGAGCATGGGCCTTTCTTACTCCGTACCCAATAACGTATTCCAGAGATCGCATAGAGAACCGGACTCGGCACAGTGCATGATTCAACTCGACAAGCATCGCGTCTCTCAATGAACACACACCATCCCCACCCCAGGTCCTCCCGCCGCTCTCGAGCGTTTGAGAAGCGTCTGCGGGAAGTGGGCCGATCAGCGGCTGGACTTGTAACTGTCGGATTCCCGCATGAATGTTTGGGTGCCTCCAAGCATCAACTGGCGGCGATCATTGGAAGCTCGGTTCGGCAGATGGCCATCAGAAACAACTTGACTGCAGGAATCCCAGCGGGCGGCAAAAGGTTGTGGGCTTTGGAAGATGTGATCCGCACATGTTCAAGGCAAGAATAGCCACGTCTTTTGCTGATCCTGCTCGCCATGTGCGTAATCGACTCGATGCGATCGGCAGCGTGCATCACACATGACCCGACAATCAGTCTTCTCGAAGCTGGCGTCTCTTGATTTCCTGAATACCTACAGTACTATAGTTAGTAGGGAATGCATCCAAGAGCCATTTAACATCAAGAAGTAGATCTCGATCTGGTTCAGTGTTGCTCGCAACGTGGATGCTCGCCAGTAGCCGCTGATGATGCAGAGGCCCGATGTTTCGACCTCCCAATCCACCGGGTCCGAGATCCCTGGACCGTCAACCTTGAAGGATGCAAGTCATAACGTTAAGCGCGCGGTCGGTTTAACCGGCCACTTTAAGGTAGGACTGAACATGCGGACGCTTTGGCAAAATTGCCGTTGCAGCAAGGTAAGGCGCGAAAATTCCCCAAGGCATCTGCAGGTGGACTCAATTTGACGGGTTGATGTTGTGAAAGATGGGTGTTGTGTTGAACAGTATCAAACTGGAACCTGCTCAACTGCGGTTAACTGCATTTGCTTCGGCCAGAGACGGGCCAATTTTGAATCTGATACCTAACACCTAATGTGACAACCCTGCCGTTAACGACTCAAAGGTTCAAAAATATCGGGGCTTCAAGACAAGAACAGTAACAACATATGAGCCAGAGCTCTCGATACCTCCGTTGTACTCTGCCTTTGGAAGTGCAGCCTGAAACTTGCATTGTCTGTACTCCATACGGAGTCAGGTATCTGATCTGACTCTCTTTCCTCATGCAACCTGCACTGGGCGTTCCTTTATTTGATCCTGGCGCTAGATCCAATCATTTGAGGCAGGCTCGACAACCCGCCCATTGGATATCGACTGTTGGAAGGAATCCAGATGTTTTGTCGACTGCCAATCTCCCAATGCGTTCCAGCACATGGTTTGGCAATGATAATCAAACCAACCCGACCCTGGCACATTACATAACCGGCGCCGTTGGAGCAACGCTCGCTTTGACTCCTTTCCTGGCCCCGGCAGAGTCAGGCCCAAGGGACCCCACGAGGAGCTCCCTTCTTGGCCTTGATGAGCTTGCTAGTGGTCCCACTGTCATCGTAATCAAACCTCCACACAGAGACTATTGACGATCTCTCGTCACGATTCACTGCCGAGCAGGGCTCCAGGGAAGGCGTGGACTTGTGGCTTGGCTCTGATGATCAGTGCCCAGCAACGTCAACAGGTCGTCAATAAGCAGCAACAATAGGAGGACACAGCAGTTGCCGACGGCCTCGCATTGTGGCAGGACTGTATGCATCCTGCCACGACACGGCATAACAACTCAGCTGGGGACTTGATGTCGCCTTTCAAAAACCCGTACTCACAAATCTGCAGCATGTACGGAGCTACTGTAGTACGGAGAGGTAACAGACAGCCTGCATTACCCGATCTGCAGAAACAAACTGTGCACGGAGCAGTTTGGAATCCCCATCCAAAACCCGAGATGTTGCAGCCAATCAATGCATTCTGTGATCAGCCGGGCTCGAACAGCGCCCGCTCTCAGCAGGGGAGACAATCTCGGCACTCACCGGATCCAGCGGCTGAGAAGGACACCCGCCCCCGCCGCCACAGCAGAGAGTGGGCCATCTTCTGTGGTGGGCAACAAAAGAATGCAAGGGAAGCTGACTTGTATTGTAAGCCACGTACACGCTTAAATTCAACCTTCGCCTTATTCGTCATCAGTCATCATTCCTAGTAGACAGCTCACTGCTCTTTTCAATCTAGGTACCAGGCCTGGGTCCTGCTGCTCACAAGAGGACGATGTGTTTTCGCCGGCTCCAGCCGCTGTCACATCCAGCGTTCGCGGTCAAACAAAGAAGGCAAACGGATGGCTTGTCACGGGGCCTCGCTTGACTTGCAGCCCCGGGCATCGGCCGCCCACCGTTCGATCCTCTGCTTTGTTTTCCTGCTCTCACCCCACCTCATGAGACCGAACCGAAACTTGCGCACGCCCCACCTCCTCCCGGGTGTGGGCGTGCCCAGATGTCCAGAAGGCTGCAATGGATCGAAGGAATGTGGGGCAGAAGCTGTGTTTCTTGAATGAGCAATTGGTGTGGGCAGCCGAGGAGGCAGTGACACACCCTTGCCCACTCACAAAGCACTCTGTGTGTCAGCCCAGGCCTCTCCGCGTCATCACACATTGGCTCTGCTTTTTCGTTAGCGCGAAAGGCACCATGCCGAGCATGCCCACCTTTCTTGGCCAGAGCATCCAACATGCCTCCTCCGAGCTAGCGCCGCTGCACCCAAGATTATGAATAGGAATGGCGCATCGCATGGTGTGTTAGGCTTGCGACTCAGTCCTGAATACGTACACGTACACACACACAACCCTAGCGGACCCACCGGGGCGCCACTCTTGCCGTCTCTGGGCAATGAGGAGGGCACATTGAGGACCCAAATGGAGCCCGTCTGACAGGGACTTCTGGGCCAATCAAGCCACGGTAGCGGGCGAAACCACACATTCGAGGGCGGGCAAGGGCAAGGGGGCGACGGTGCGAAGCGGACTCGTGCTCGTTGAGACGGGGCGGCGGAGTCAGTCCAGCCAGCTCTGTCGAGGTCATATCAACAATCTTCCAACCCACCGCATCACCGATGCCTCACTCCCACGACCGACCGCCCCTTTCTCGACGCTCCTTAATACAGTCACCATTTACCCTCCTCTTACCTTCGTCGCCTCTGGTTCCTAATCGAACCAGTTGCCGTGGGAGCCGTTCCGTCAAAACTCGCCCCTTTCTTCGCCCCTCCTCTCACCGCCGCAACAGTTGACACCCAACGACCGCTGTCCCACCATACCTGGCTGACTCGTTCACTCGAGATCACCTTAGTTACGGTCCTGGACTTATCGGCCCTTCAGATCAACCCGACCCCAGAAGGTTCCGGAGCCAGCCCACAGGGACAAAGGAGTCTTCTGAGTTCGCCTCTTGAATTTTGGGGATAGGATATTGCCATATCCGCTGGGTCTTTCTGCCAAGGGATCCGTTTCCTATTCCATTTCAGTGTTATATTTCTTTTTCTTTCCCTCCGCCGTCCCGGGGTTCTGCATTCCAACTGGAGTTCGGAACCATCCGCCTCAGCCAAGTCCACCCGCTAGAAGACGAGCGTGTCAGGAACGAATTCCGTATCATGCAGCATGTTTCAATGTTTGGATACCCCACTCCACCAGCATCACCAGCTTTTGGCCAGCCTTGCGGGATCCCGAGCCAGCACATCACCGTCCAGCAGCCGTGCCTACCCCGGTTCGTTCCAATCGCCCCGGAGGAGAGGTTAGGAAGGTTTATCACGGACTCATTACAACTCACGGGCATCGTGGGCACCGGCGCCTATGGGGTTGTTTACTCGGCCGTCGACAAGAGGAGCAATGTCCAGTATGCCGTCAAGTGCCTCAGCAAGTTCAACCCTGACGGTACACCACTGGACCGCCGCCAAGTCGCCTTCCAAACCAGGGAGATCCGGCTGCATCACCTGGCTTCGAACCACCGCAACGTGGTTTCGATCCTGAAGATCATCGACTACCTGGATTGCATTTACGTTATTTTGGAGTATTGCCCCGAAGGCGACTTGTTCTACAACATCACCGAGCGCGGGCAGTATGTGGGTAAGGATGAGTTGGCCAAAAACGTCTTCCTCCAGATCCTGGATGCCGTGGGGCACTGTCACAGCCTGGGCATTTACCACCGGGACTTGAAACCCGAGAACATTCTCGTCTCAGACCAGGGAGGGACTGTCAAGCTGGCAGACTTTGGCCTTGCTACTTCCTCTGAGCGATCCGAAGACTACGGCTGCGGTTCGACGTTCTACATGTCTCCAGGTAGGTTTTCCACAGTACCCGCGTTTCCTCCCCCTTGTCTTACTTTCCGTCCGGCCTGCCTCTCAGGAGAACTGCCTCGGTTATCCCCGCGCCCCATCAACCCTCAACTTCCCACTGACTTTCTCTGTTTCTTCTGTTGTCTAGAATGCCTGGATCCCTCATCAAGGAGGCCGTTCTACTACTGCGCTCCAAACGATGTTTGGAGCCTGGGAGTCATCCTGGTGAATCTCACCTGTGGACGCAACCCATGGAAGCAGGCATCCTATGAGGACGCCACGTACCGGGCATACACCAAGAGCCAGGACTTTCTGAAGACCATCCTTCCCGTGACGGATGAGTTGAACGACATACTGGGGAGGATATTTGCTCGGAACCCGGACGAGAGGATCACGCTACCCGAGCTGCGTGCTCGGATTCTCGCCTGCTCCCGGTTTACCGAACCACAACAGACACCGCCTGCTTCGCCAGGACCCACGACTTACGTTTGCGAGGAGCTCATCATGGACGAGTACGACTACGATTACGAGGCATCACTCTCCCCTGCTTCCTCGGTTGGGGAATCGACGTGCTCGTCGGACGAAGGGTCTCTCGCCTCGACTGGTTCAAGCATTGAAGACTTGGAGGATGACGATTTCCTGGACGACATCCCCGAGGCCAAGACACCTCCCCCACAGGCGCAAGCGCCCATGGGAGAACCTGCGATTTACGAACCTGAAGAACCGAGGGTTATGCAATACCACCCGCCACAGGAGTATCTGCACCCCTTCCCCATGGCGGTTCCGGAGCCCGTTCAGGCGATGCCTGTACCTGTCCAGCCATGTGCGCCGCCGCCCAAGTTTCAGCTGCACCAATATGTCTGGGACATGTTGAGGTATGGGCACCCGACACCGCCGGTGCCCCAACTTCACCACCTTGTTCCGTTCCACCATCAGGTTCCTCTGTTTGCCCACATGCAGGGCTGCTACTAGCATTGCTCATTCTCACAACCCTGTATGGTGCGACCCGGCCACGGGCTGCTGTTACAGTTTTGTTTTGAGTTTTCTGCTCCTGAGCTGGATGGAAGCGCCCTCATCCGTCCGGGATGGAGTCATTTTCTCCGTCTCGCTGCTAGAACCGCCATTACCATTGCCTGTCGGCCGTGACGGATCGCATTCTCAACCACGCCCCTCACCCACCCGAGGCACGACAAACAAATAACGTTTATCACTCCCCGAGTTGGGAGTCATCAAAACAGAAATATGCGTCTTTAATGTACCCGGTTGTTATATTCTTGTTTTCGTCCACCAAGGACCGATCGCCCTGGAACGGACGACAATCCGATGACCTGATGGCGGTTTTCTCTACCATATCCTCGAACAACATTTCGTGTATCTGTTTTATTACGTTGATTTCTTTTGTTATTTGGATGGCGCTTGGATGGATGGACAAGGGCCGGTCTGGAGCATAACTCGGCGCAGGGGTAGGGTTTTGTCTAACAGAAGCTCGTCTCGGAAAGGATGGGAGGATTCTTGAGTTTGTGTCCTTGTTTGACAGCTCAACATCGTTCTAATACCCCAAGGTGTCTTGTTTGGGAGGCGGAAAACATGTGGCATGGGGGTTTGAGCCAGCTCCTACATTACTCTTAGACATTCCCATGGGTCAATAACCCGCATTACGTTTTTCTTTCCTCTGGACCCTGCTTGGGTTGTGTTGGGAGATACACAAGGCAGGTTGGGATGGGAAGGGAGCAAGCAAGCAAGCAACGGTGTTGATAGAGACAGATCTGCTTTGCGCAACGAATATGATGGTAAAGATGGGAAGACAAATCTACCTACTAGATGCCTCGGTGCTGTTGAGTTCGTGATGTTGTGCAGGTTGTCAACCAAACAATCACAAGGGCGCTTCCACAAGTAGATGGGTTCGCGATGCTGGAAGCACCAAGTTCCATCACCCAACCCAACCCATCGTATCGCCCAGGCTTCATATCAGCGTTGGTAACATTTCCGAAATTGACTTGCAGCAGCGTTCCAAGCCCTTGTGAGATGATGCATGCGCCTTATTCCGTAATGTGACACATACGCCCTGTCACCAACCGCCCATCGACTGCCTGTTTCTTCCAGACATTGACTGACGTCGGTTAATTTACGTAGTATGATAAGTACTGTGTAAAGGAGAGATGCAGAGTAGCATTGCATGGCCCCGCTACCCCCGATGCGGTGCAGGAAAGGATCCCGCTAACTAGCTGAGTGGCTGGTTGGTGGGATGAGGATCGGGGGGCTCGGGTGGTGATGATTGGCGTTTGGGGGACGGCGCCACGTCGCCCTACTTTTTGTGCTGTCGTGCATGTGTCCAGCACGGTGCATAAAGGTTTAGCCTGGAAATGAAGCAGCCTTGCTCTAGTGGTGTTACATGGTTGGTGTGTAGGGTATGTTTACTGGATGAGGAGGTTTCCAACAATGAAGTTCAATGTTCGTATCTGTACGTAACTGATCCCTTTTCTTATCTGTGTCAGGATAGTTCCTGTTTAGAGTACGGATTACACAGGACAGCTTCTTGTAGACTGCCAGCAGTATGAAATGGAGAGCCTTTCAAGCTTTGGCAACCTTTTTCCGGAACGGGCAGGTGTTGCAGCTGCAGCAATGGCAGGACCTGCAGCCGTGGGTGGTGATTGGCTGAGACAAAATGCGAGGCTTCCTTCTTGCATGCTCGGTCCATGCGCTATCCTTGCTTGGCATGCACTGACATTGCCCTGACCGGATCATTAAGACGGCCCAGCCCTCTTATTAAAAAAAAAGGAATAAAAAGAAAAAAGAACTATACTAAGCCTATTGTAGTCGAGGGTATACTTCACCCCAGCTCACTCCTTGTGATGTGGGGCCGATCTTGCAGGCCTACTATCCGGGCTTAGCGCCCTAGGTTCTCGAAAGCTGTCGCCTAGCTCAGCTTAGCTAGATAGCGAAGCACTTAGGCCTAGAAGAAGATATAGTTAGCGATATGTCGCAAAGGGAGTTATTTGCTTCAGGTATAACGTTATATAAATAAGAAATATAGGGGTATTAATAAAGTTGGCGATATTTGGTGCAAAAGTCTAGTATTATAGATAGTTTACGCCTTTCAGGTAAAAGAGGCTTAGTATTGGTCGTTCTCTACAGGGGGTTAGGTCATTTTAATGACCTTGGCCCCGACCCAGTTGTTGTGGGTGGGGACCAGACAGGCGACAGCGTGGGGCGCAAAAGTCATGTCGCTCACGTTTCGAACTGTTGCTTTTTCTCGTTTGGTTCTGCAGTTCTTTCTCTGCGTTTAAACGGTTACGGTAGTGTGAAGTGTAGGTTTTGTGCACAGAAAGTCAATCGATTGGCCCACTTGGTTAACGTAATGTGCCTCGTGCGCTTGAATGTTGCGCTGCTTTGCCTTTGGCCAAACCCCGCTTTCGGCTGGTCCGCTTGTCAGCCCAACCTCAACCTCCACAGTACATTTGCAAGCACATTGCTTTTCAGCTGTCTCCATTCCATGATTCATGGAAACCAGACCTTCTGGACTTGACCACAACCCGATGCTTCTAGAACTCTAATTCCCTGACCCTCTCCAACCTTGGATGGTACATGCGTACCTATTCACATGTTCATGTCAACCCCTTTTACTACACTAAGAACGTTGTTGCCGAGTCACAACCCAGTTCACATACAACCCGGGCGTCTTCTCCTTTGTCGCCGGGCTATTTTCCCTCCGGGCAAACAAACCATTACTCACCAAGGCGATCTGGTTTTTTCCAGCCGCTTGCCTTTCAAATTAGCACCAAAGGGGTGAGATACACTTTGGAGCTACGGAGTAGGGAGTTTCCCCGTGTCACCACGGGGCAAGCGAAAAGCGTCCCAGCCTGCTGGTACCCGGCGAGTCAAATTGAGCTCGGTGCCATTCCCTCAGTGAGCTAGCTCCAAGGTGAGGATGAAATGCCACGTTCCATGATTTCAGAACCGTCGGTCGTCATGTGGAGCACGAAGGATACCTAGTGGATCACCCTGAATGGGACAGGGGTCAGCCTTGGAGCCCACAATGACACCAATAAGCGGATGGAGATTTTGACGACGACGTACGATTCGTGAGAAGCAACACACATGGCATCGAGCATGCCTGGGAGTGCTGGACCATCCCTTACCTGCCCAACCACGGGCTTGATTCTGGTTCTTCCATGGCATCGTAGTAATGGTGGTGGGCAATGCAGTGAGTTGCTAAAGTACTTGCATTAGCGCCGTCGCCTCCTCATGCCGTCACTCGCCAACGGCCGACGCTTATGCTTTCTCATCACCAACACCTGGGCCTTGTGAGACGGGGAACCATGCAAGCCTTCTCGCTGCCTCGGGCTCCTTTCTGCACAGTAGGTACTCGCGGGCACAAAAGCACGGCTGGGTGATTTATGTCCCATTCTGGCCTTGGCCGTGCATGTTATGTCTTTTGTGCCTCTCTGAAACCCTTTTGACTGGATCTGCCTCGACGTCGAGAAGGGATCTCAGATCTGGCGGTGAAGGACGCAACAGACCAGTGAGAAGACTGGGAAGCACGCTCTGGGCAATGGCCGGCCCTGGTTGGTTACTGGACGGGAGATGGATCTTTCGATATGTGATATCGCGGCTCGAGTTCAGGTTTGGAGCTTTGCTATTCGCAGTCTCAAACTTGCCGAACGCTCGTTGCGGCTGAGACGGCACAATGATCTTGACGGGACGGTCGAGTTCTCAATGCTTGAAGAAGCACACCTATCTGCCGGGTTGCTGTTGACGACATCAGGAATGTGTATTGTCGACTTGCGGTGTGCCGTGTGCTGCATAGTGCCACCTCAGCGGCAATCAACAAGCGCACTGAAGAAGGGCCTGATTTGCGTGTTGATCATGGACTCTGAAGCATATCCAACTTTGTCATCCCGTGTCATGGAAGCATGGCTATCCGTTTACATCTATCCTACCGGGCGCCTTCCATTGTTCTTAATTCTGGCACATGCCTGGCCATGAACAGATCCATACAGAGAGGCTCGGGCGGGGGGTAAACCCGGGCCCCTGAGCCGCTCCAACCCCGGCCGGACAAGAGAGCCTTGGCATCGGCCCCGGAGGGTCCTAATGATGCATTCTTTCCATCTGGACGACAGCTGGTCCATCAGCTGGATTTATGGATAAGCCACAGAGTTCAACGCATCTTTCTTAGTCCTAGCATCCCGATGACATGGCCATGGCGTTTTGTCATACAGAACCATACCGTGTCTGGGGTTATGGGAGCCAAGCAGTTCACTCTGAGAAACATAAGAATCCATATCACTTTGTGCGTCCACCACAATCATCCCGTAGCGATCATCAAGCCTTGCCAGTACTCCCAGTTTTTCGGGATGGTGCCTGGCGCAAACTGGTCGCTGAACCTTTTGTAAGGAAAGCAATACTGCTCACGCTGTGCGAGACTCCCTGTCGGATACCATCAATGACAGTCCGGGAACTTGACAAAGACAAATGCTCTATCATTTGTGTTCTAACGCCGCAGGTCTCTGATTGACAAGTGGTCGTTGGCGCCACGAACTGTATACCAGTCCTCAAATCTGCTTCGGACGGCGAGACCATACAAAGTTCCATCATGACAGCTGTGCCATGTTGACTGCGAGTAGAAGTGGCTATCTGAATCACCAATGATGGCAAGTCAAGTCAGTGGTACGTAGATAGATCCGTTCGTAGAATCCATGGAGTCGTTCTGGCCAGGTAGCACATAACCCTCACTTCACCTGTTGCGTTTGCACTGCAATGGGAAAGGACCAATGGATTCAAGTCAATCAAGCCTTTTGATGAACTCTGACGCGAGAAGCGCGCTTAAGAGATACAGATATAAGGAGAGAAAACGTAAGAAAGGTAAGTTGGAGAGAGGAAGAGAAAAGGGGGAGGCGGTTTTGTCTCGGGCCGTTCCCAGGCCGGAGAACCACCAGCGGCCAACTTCTTCCACCATCATCACCTGGATATCACTTCCTCTTCTTCCCTGCCTCCCCATCCTACACGGCCTCCACCACCTCACGACCCCTCCTCACCCCTACATCCCCTAATGCCTGACCACAATGTCACGTCGACGGCGTAAGCACCACACTCCCCTGCCCCAGCACCGGCCACCCCGGCACCACCACGCCAGGGAAAGTCTGCAGGATGGTGACAATATTCACCATGATGAGCCACACGGGCACGGGGATCTTGCCGCTACCATACGTGCCGTACGCCTGCTCCAGTGTCTTGAGCGCATCCAGCAGCGCAGCCGGGTCGCCCACGGGCGCCTGCCTCTTGTTCTTCCTGTCGCTAGGTTTCAAAGGCCCGCCGGGCACGGTCGGGTCGGGGACCAGAGGGCCTCCTGGAACCGTCGGGTCGGGCACCAGCGGCCCGCCGGGAATGGGCGAGCCCGGGATGATGGTCGTCCACCCATCCACAGACTGGCCGCAGAGTTGGAGGGCCGTGACGAGGACCTGCTCGATGAGGAAGATGTTCATGGGCGCCTTGGACGGCTCGCCGTAGGCGGTCAGCAGGACGGCCAGGGCAGCGCGGAGGCCCATGATGTCGACAAGCTGACAGGTCTGGGTACCGACGGTGATCTGGCGTTTCGGGTGGCCGGCCGAGTCGACCGTGAGGGTGGTTGAGATGCCATGAATCTCGAGGAGGCCTGAGATTTGCTGGATCGCGAGCCAGTTGGAGAAGGACGGCTGGGACGGATAGATGGCGGAGGCAGCTCCCAGCAGGGCGAAGTAGGCGTCTTGGAGCCCCTTGGTGTTGAGCTGGGCCGAGGTATCGCGCTTGTCCGAGGGCTTGATGATGGTGAAGGTACCATCCGGCGACTTGATGATGGTGATGCCGCAGCCCTTGAGGAAGGCGGCCAGCTTCAGCATGATGATTTTCTCCTCGGCAGTGTGGAAGTCCTTGTGCATCAGAATCTGCAGAGCAATTTGCGCACCCTCTAGGTTGGGGCACTCCTGGGCGTAGGTGCCGACTGTGTCGAGGCTGATGGTGTCACGCTTGCCCGGCGTGAAGGTGGAGCCCGTTCCCGGCGGTGCAGTAATCTTGGTGATGCCGGCAAGGTACAGCAGGGCGGCCTTGATAGCCTCAATATCCTCAAGGTCTTGCTTCGTCTTGTGCGGCTTGTTCTGCAGTCGGATGAGATCCAGCTCCAGTTTCTCGATGACCTTCTTCGGGTTGGTTGTCGCATCAGGCGGGAGGACAAACCCGCGCTTGCCCGGAGTAAAGACGGTCCCGGTGCCCGGAGGAGCAGAGATCTTGGTGATGCCGGCCAGGTAGAGCAGGGCAGCCTTGATCGCCTCAATGTCCTCACGGTCCTGCTTGGTCTTGTGCGCCTTGTTCTGCAGCCGGATGAGCTCCACTTCCAGCTGTTCAATGACCTTCTTGGGATTCGTGGCCGCGTCAGGGGGAAGGACGAATTCTCGCTTCTGCTTGGGGGGAAGAGTGGGTGGCTCGAGTCCGCCGACGATCGGTGGCAGGACGCAGGGTGGCTGCTCGTTCAGGGGCACATCCGTGAGGCAGACGGGTATCTCTCCCTGGCCAGGAACGAAGATTCCTGACCCATCTCCGATGGTAAACTGCCGTTTGTTTTTCTTGCCTGGCTTGATCTCGCCCGGAATGGGTGGCAGAAGGCACGGCGGTTGTTGGTAAACGGGTACGCCGTTCGCGTCGACCAGGCAAATGGGCAGGTCGCCACTACCGGGGATGAAGACACCCGACCCGTCCCCAATGATGAACTGCCGCTTGTTGACTTCCCTCTTCTTGCCGGGCTTAACCTCGCCGGGGATGGGCGGCAGAAGGCACGGCGGCTGGTTGTAGACGGGTATGCCGTTGGCGTCGACCAGGCAAACGGGCAAGTCGCCACTGCCGGGGATGAAGACACCCGACCCGTCCCCAATGATGAATTGCCGCCTGTTGACTTCTCTTTTCTTTCCGGGTTTGATATCGCCTGGGATGGGCGGCAGAAGGCACGGTGGCTGATTGTAAACGGGTATTCCGTTCGCGTCGACCAGGCAAACGGGCAGATCGCCGCTGCCGGGGATGAAGACACCCGACCCGTCCCCAATGACGAATTGCCGCTTGTTGACTTCCCTCTTCTTGCCGGGCTTGATCTCGCCCGGGATGGGTGGTAGAAGGCACGGCGGCTGCTCCTTGAGGGGCTTGTCGGTCAGGCAAGCAGGCAGCTCGCCGTTGCCAGGGATGAAGGTGCCTGATCCAGGTCCAATC
Organism: Parathielavia appendiculata; assembly: GCF_033297405.1. Classification (NCBI taxonomy): domain Eukaryota; kingdom Fungi; phylum Ascomycota; class Sordariomycetes; order Sordariales; family Chaetomiaceae; genus Parathielavia; species Parathielavia appendiculata. Next base: position 700,503 of record NW_026944230.1, on the reverse strand, counting down.
CACACACCGCCCTGCCTCTCTTCAACCGTCTTTCCCGCAGGCAAGGCCTGGACGGCGCCAAGGCCAATGAGAGACAGAGCAAGAGCCGAGGCGACCATGGCTGCGGCGGAGAGCGCGTCTGCTCAGGGGTTGAATTTCGTGTTGGCAAGGTCCGTGAGGAACAGTGCGATCCACGATTCAAGATGGTGAAGGGTATCGTCCGTTGATATACCGTTTGTCACGGCTTTCCAATCCAGTATTATCTGTCACCGTCGTCGCGAATGGCCCCGGCCGTCATATTTATAGAAGCTTGCAATGACATCTCGCATCCGCCCCGCTCCCGAGGCACCGTACAAAGTGCTGACATGGTCGGCAGCACGCTGATTGTTTGGTGGCGGCAATCTCTGCGCAATATGGAATAGATGAAAAGGCGAGGGCAGGACCCAAAGTTATTGATCTGGCTCGGCATATTTATCCGGGAACTTGACGGTGTTTGTTCGCTTCTCAGGCCAGTCTCGGCCACGCCCAGACTTTGACGGCCGGCATGCCAGCCAGCACAAAGACTGCAACCTCCCAATTGTGCCTATTATGCAACTCTGAGTCCAGCCAGTTTGGGCCATCGGCGCTCGAGGACCGCGATAAACCGAGTCCGCCCGAGTCGAGTTTGCGGGAAGCCAAGCTCTGCTATTTTTGGACTGACGTGGTGTTTTGCCGTGTTCCATGCTCGCATCCTCCATGGGGAACTTCACAATGGCTCGGCCCCTTGATTCACGGAAGGATAAATGAGCGGCGATATTGGTCGGGTCAAACGGGGCCAATGCGATCTGGCATCGAGGCCAGGAGGCTCATGCTGAGTGGTATCCATCACTCAACGCTGGCCGATGGGTAGCATTGAGGATGGCGTGGCCGGAAAGCTTAAAGGCGACGATCCCAACGTCTGGCCGGAGCAGCGACATGACCGAGGCGCACCTCCCTCCGGCGAGCCACATCTGGTTCACGAGGGGCCTCTGCGTGCACTCGCACGACGCCTTCTCATGTCCCCATGCCGCTGCGACGGCCCCTGAGCCGTTGTTGACACTTGCCATAGAGTGGAGGAGTGTCGTGTCACGACGCTGGATGCTGCAGGGTCATGCGAAGTTATTTAAAAAGTTCCCAGCATAGGACTAGAGTTGGCCGAGAACGTCGCTGACCCGGGTAGCTGGAGGCTGGGCACGGTGACAAGATGGCCAAGCTCCATGCTGTTCCAGGAATGAGGAAACAGTCCCGCCGGGGGTCGTTGCAATCCCATCCGTCGCACAACACCCTGCCATTGGGAATTTGCGCGCAATATGTCAGGGACCAGACGCAACTCTGCCGTCCGATTCTCGTGAGGCTTCACTTGACTGACCCCCAGTTCTGCCGAATAGTTGTGTTGCACCCGGTCACCTCTCAAGAATGCGGTCTGTCGGCAGACGCCTCGTCATAATAATCTGGGAACCGTTGACAAAACATGAGCTCGGGGGGCTTTGTCGAGATCCGACCAGTACTCCGTCTTCCGAAAGGGGAGTGTTGACCCAAGGGTATCCTCGGCGACGGAAACACGAAAATCGCCTATGCAAGTGGGCGAAAGAGTAAAAGAACTCACCGGAAATTAGATGATGTAGACGAGAAGATGTTGACGTGATAAAATGAATCAGGTTGGAGCATTGCTTTTTGCAAGCAAGGTTGACATTGTGAGTGAGTTATGCTGGTGTCAAGAAAGCACACGAGGGACATAGCCTTCGCAAGGTATGAATTATTACTCCACTTGTTGGCTGCCAGCTGTGAGCCAGCTGAAAAACGTGCTTCTTGTGACGTCCGTCAGCAACTGCTACTGTGCACGGATGTAAAGTGGAAACCACTCTTCTTGCATGTGGTGCCAGAAATCCCAACCAAAAACCATGAGATTCCGGCGGTGTTGATAAAGCGGATTTTGCTTGGACTTGACGGGTGTGTACCCTCCTGAACTTTGGACGTGGACGCTGCAGTGGCTATGGCAATCCATCAGTGATCTCTTTCAACAAGAAGACCACCACTCAGAACTCACGGGTCAATGCTAAAGTAACCGGCGACGAGCCTGAACCAAGAGATACCTTAATCATGACGCCAAGAACTGGCACGGCGCCCGCCTCACACCCGGCCCTGGCCCCGGCCCCGGTTCCGGACCATGCCCAAGCCGGCCTCCGGCAACGCCGCCCCTCCACATCCAGCAAAGGCACCTCAACCTCAACCTCAACCTCAACCTCAACCACCCTCCACGCCGCCGCCCAAGTCCTCGAAAGCTCAGTGGAAACAATTGAAACAACCGTCCTTCGCCTCCTCCACTGGGACGACCTGCCCGCCTGGCGGCGCGACAACCCCTCCATCCTCTCAGGCTACCGCCCCACGTCCAACTCTCTCCACGCCTCGCTCCAGAGCCTCTTCTACCTGCACAACGAATCCGTCAACGTCTGGTCGCACCTGCTTGGCTCCGTCGCCTTCGCCTGCACCGGCGCCTACTGCTACGCCCTGGTGGGGCCGCGGTACGCGTCCGCCAGCGCGGCCGACGCGCTCGTGTTTGCCTGTTTTTTCGGCGGCGCGTTCTGCTGTCTCGGCATGAGCGCCGTGTATCATTTGCTGTGTAACCACAGCGAGGCGGTGGCGAAGTGGGGGAATAAGTTGGACTATACGGGGATTGTGTTTCTGATTGTGGGGAGCTATGTGCCGGCGTTGTGGTATGGGTTTTCTTGCGACGCTGGGTTGTTGACGGCGTATTTGGGGGCGGTGAGTGCATTCTTTTCCCTTTCCAACCGGCCGCCATGGTTTTGATGTTGGGTCAGGGGATAGTAATAAGTGGATGGATCGTTAGATCGGTGGAGGATGGCTGGCTGATAACGGTAACAGATTGTCCTGCTCGGGTTGGGGTGCGTCGGGGTGTCGTGGTTTGAGCACTTCCGCACTCCGGCGTGGAGGCCGTACCGGGCGTTGATGTACGTTGCGCTCGGCTTGTTCGGGATCGTGCCCATTCTTCATGCCCTGATGTCCCGCGGGTATCGCGAGCTGGATGAGAGGATGGGCCTCAGTTGGGTCATTGTTCAGGGCGCGTTGTATATTTTCGGCGCTTTTGTGTACGCGGTGAGTGAGCTTTGCACTGTTCTCTGAGGCAGTGGACGGGTTGCTAACTCAAACTGCAGGTCAGGTTCCCGGAGCGCAAGTATCCGGGCAAGTTTGACATCTGGGGAAGTTCACACCAAATATTCCACGTGTTTGTCCTCCTTGCGGCGGCCACGCATTTGTACGGCATGACCAGGGCTTTTGACTTTCACCATAGTGTTCTTGGAGCACAGTGTCAGATGGGTAGAGCATAGAGGCTGGGCGAGAGCATAGAGGTTGGGCGAGAGCATAGAGGTTGGGCGAGAGCATAGAGGTTGGGCGAGAGCATAGAGGTTGGGCGAAAGCAGAGAGGCCGGGCGCAGACAAATAGATGTGTTGACATTCCCTGCTGATTGGAGGACACCTTATGTCTTGATGATACAAAGGGTATCAAAACGACTGCTTGGTTGCTGAACCGAAATTCGAGCAAAAGGTTTCTGCCATCTATCGGCTCACCGGAGAGGCTGGTGGAACTTGTTAGACTGGGATCGCCATGGTGAAGATGACCGCTGGCTCGAGATCAGGAAAGAAGGACACCGCATGGCCAGGTGCTACTCCACCCCGAGATCCATGACCTTGATCAACCCCGAGGCCATGGCGCATGCCGCCCAGGTGCTGAACTGCACGTTGGGATTCCACTGGATTGTCGTCAACCGTGTTAGCGGCTCGTGGATGACCACCCGAGATGCAAGCCTCTCGTCCAGCTCGGCTTCGCGGTCTTCATACTCATCCTCCTCCGCGCCTGCTTTCTTCTTCTTGCCCTCCCCTTTTTTCTTTGCAGCACGCTTCTTCCTGTCCATCTCTTTCCGCTTCTCCGTCCTGGGATCGTCGTTCTCCTCTGGGAGAAACCCCTGCAGGATCCTCGCTGCGCCCCTCAACATCGGAGCGCCTTGCTCACGGGGCGGCTGAAGCGTGGACTCGGAATCGATCGGCCTATACTCGTGCTCAAACACCCTCAATTTACGCAGTGGCTCGCCCTTTTGCCGGAAGAGTTTCTGCAGCGCGTTGCACGCAAACATGGATCCGTCTGCGCAACCGACCAGGATGAAGGGATGTGTTGCCCCTGCTGAGACGCACATGAGTGTGTTCGGGCCGGTGGCCATGCTGCGGGCCTGGCAGAAGTAGCGGTAGTGGAGAAAGGCGATGGTCGTGTTGGGCGTCGACGACGGGTACAGCGCCATGAACCCTTGCAAGGGTTCGCTCCAACACAGCAGGTTCGGCTGGAAGCTGATGGCCGGGACGGGGAAGTAGGTAAACTCGGAGCTCGGCTGGGACAGATCTGTGAGGGTGGCGCAGCCGCCGACTGGGACGGACGCGACGAGGTAAGGGTTCGACGGGTACGCAGAGCAGATGTCGATAATGTAGGTGGTATGAACATTGACGCGCTGCAGCAGCTGGCGCGGGAAAATGGACCACAGCGTGACGGAGCCGTCCGAGTGGCCCAGGACGAGGCGGTTCGTATTCACCCAGCTTAGGCAGGTGACGCTAACGTTGTAGTCTTCGGTAAGACCGAGAGTGACGACGGGCGAGTCGATCCATTCTGGAGGGAGTTAGCAAAGAAGGCTGAGCGGATGAACTTGGCCTACCATAAAAAGGGGCGTCTGCTTCATCCGCCTTTCTGACTTCGATGACGCGCGCCGTCCCGTCGCCGCAAAGAACGGCAAGGATCCCGTAGAGGCCAAACTGATCCTGCGGAATGGGGCAGAACTCCAGCCGCTTTGGCCTGCCCCAGTCAAAACAATTGGTACCAAGCAATCTTGGCGGGTGTATTGAGGGAGCGGCAAGCTGCCCTGGGCGCCTCTCAGGGACGAACTCCCAGAGCTGGATGCAGCCTGCCGACTGTGCTGCTTCGTCTGTGTTTGCCTTGTCTCGGCTGCTCACTGCCTGGTCTGAGAAAGGAACTGTCGCCACAGCGAGCAACTGTATATCTTGCCGGGCCAAGGGAGCCCACGACATGGCGAGCGGGATGCCGCCCACATCAAGCATCCAGCCACTCGGCGTGTTCTCGCCCGAGTCGGAGTCGTTGACCGGGAGGCCTATTGGCGAGAGCGGCAGACTACCGCCTTGGCTGAGTGTGAACTGTTTCTGCCTGTCCCAAGGGCCAACGAGTGTGACGATATCGCCTCCGGCCTGGGGTATTAACCGTTGGCCATCTTCAGGGCTTAGCACGCGGGACTGCTGGACCTCTGGACTACTGTTCTGATAGTCGTTGTACCAGATGGAGGCCCTAACTTCCTGGGTCTTCTCAAACCCAGGAGGCAGCCACGGGCTCGGTACGACACCATGCTGGTCTTCTGGGGGAAGCCTTGGGGGCAGGACCGGAAAGTCTGCCCAGCGGATCTCGAGGTCCCAAATGACCTTGATGCGCTCATACTCGGGGCCGTACATGGCATCCCGGAGGGCACTGTAGCGGGCATATCGCCTGAGCGGCCCTGCGTAAACGCGAGTGACGATGCGCGTCTCCAGCGGGTAGTGGGGAATGTCGTGGAAACCTTTGCGGCTCTGGATCATGCCAGCGCCCGTATTGCGGTGCCTCTTGGGCTGGCTCGACTGGTCTTTTTGGTCACTGGCTCCTGGGCCGTCTGACACTTCCTCTTCCTCCTCCTCACTCGGGAATTCAGCCTCGTCCTCATCGTCTTTGGCATCCTCGTCGGCCTGGGGACTGTCCGACGGAGCCTCAAAGTCGGCATCGTCCTTGGTTTGGGTCTCGGTCACAATAATGGGGTCTTCATCGTCGTCGAAGATGACGGGTTCTTCGACGTAGCGCTTTCTGACGCCCCGTGTGCTCCTGAGGCGCATTGCGAGGGCATGGGAAGTCCGGCCAATGTGAGCGTCGAGTTTGCTGTGAGAGATGGGGGCTGCTAGGGATATTGGCGATGCCCCACTGCAGTGCAGGCCGGGTGTAGCGCCGACGAAAATAGGCTGTGGGTTCAAAAGTTCCGAGCGAGCAAGTCGTTTGACAGTTAAGATCGCATAGGATGCTACAAATGCATAACCGGCATTGTCCCGCCTTTTTGTCCGTTTGTGTATTTGAGTCGAACGTTGAAAAATCGACTGACTCAGTGGGGCAAACAAACTGACTGCGAAGCTGCGGGTTAGGGTTGCCTGAGCTTAAGTGCAGCTTCGCCGTGGCTTTTCCATTCACAGGGGACACACCCTCTTCAAATTCTCGTGCTGGAATCAACGCCAATTTTCCCTGAAGTGCTGGAATTTTGCTTATATTTTGGATGTCGAAGTACGCGGCGATTTGACAACCTCATATTGATATATGGGAATTTGTGCTTGGTGTTTTCAAGTCTGGTGATTATGCCTGCCGCTGCATGCTGCATCCGGTCAAACTCTCTACCTTAATTACTGAGGGAAGCTCTGTGTCACTGCCCAATCACCCACCAATCGCTTCACCGTATGCACGCCATCCCTCGTCCTCCTAGGCCTTTTGCCATCTGCTCCCTCAGTCAACTCTGATCTGGTGCAGAAGGCCCGGAAATGGCTGGCTGACCATTCCGCGGTTTCGCGATTTGTTGCGCTACAGCTTATTGCAACGCCGCAAGATGTCGACACCACCTTGATTACCCTTCAATTGCCCCCAGTTTCTGGAACTTTACTCCTGTAACAGGTAAAACTGCGCGTGAAACTTATCTAGGGATACATTTTCATCTCGCCACTAGGTACCCTAGAGAGTTTCGTCCAGCTGTGGACCATACAATGAATGGCAAGGACGGGACAACCAGTGTCCTGGCTCGCGCCGTTACAGTTTCCTTCCGTGTCCATTTACCGGCGGACTTTGCGATGCCCGTCTCGGACGAGTCGGACCTAGTCAGAACAGGGCCTCAGGAGACTAAAGTCAAGTGAACCAGATGCTTCCGGGCACTGAATCAAGTAGCCGATTTTCTATACCTCAGGCTTGGGCGACTGGTCGAAGACCCTGCATCGGCGTTTGTCTTTACCGATGCGTGCTTGAAAGCTGAAGATATACTTATCTTCCTTCTCTCCCTCTATGAACCCTTGAACCTAGCACTGCCTCTTGTTTTGACTCTTGTTTTGTTGAACTATCTAAGCAGGCGCATTATCCCCCGAGGCGCTCGATGCGCTCCTCGAGTCACAGCAAGTTAGGGACGTCCTCACCGCGCTGGACTTCGAGCAGGGCCACTTGCTCTTCCAGACCGTCAATTTCATATACTCACACGAGCTCGCGGGATCCAACATTCCCCAGAATACTTTCGCCATACTTAGCTTCCCGTTTCCGGCGACGAAGGAGCAGCGGGACGGCTTCTCCACCATTGGTCGTCTTCCGCTCCCGGACCTATCCTATGAAGAGGCACAGTTTGGCCACTCCAGCAGGACCCTGGGGGGCCAGGACGTGTAGGTATGGTCCACGGGCGTCACAAGCTCCCGGACGGACGTGATGTGGAAATCAGTCTGATCTATCAGCCATGTCGGAAGGCGGAGTGGGAGGACGCCGCGGCAACAAAAGGAGCTGGAGAAGCGGGACCGCTGGACCAGCGCTGACTCTCAACGTCTCGGTTTACTGGCAATCTCCGTGGAGTGTTATAACATATACTGTCTCTAGTTAATGATCTTAGTTACCTAAAGCCTATCCTGTTTCGCGTCATCCCTTTCCATTGTTTGCGGCCGGAAACAGGCTTTTGCATGCGAGGTAGCGGTATCTTGAGCCACGAATCCACGATTGGACGGACGATTGATAGCATAAGTAACTACATACCATCAGTGTGAGAGTGATACCATCAAAACAATTTGGGACGTGACTCAAATTATAAAATTGGATGAAATCGAATGCAAAATGGACATCGGTGGTACAAGCTGGAAGTCTGGTACCATTGGCAGATCTCAACGATCATCCACAGCTCCTTTTTCGAAATCCCATCACAAAGTACAACAAACAAAAGTCGGATTCCTACCAATCTGCCGTCCAAGTTCCTGCTTTCAAAATCTGCAATAAGCCGCGCAACAACAAAAACAACACCCGATACCTAAGCCTTTTTGCGAGGTCAATGGTGACTCGCTGACTTCCAGCAAACACCACTACAAATCGGTCAATCTCAACTGTCACCTTGACACGTTCACTTATTCCTTCGTACGAATCCAAAACAGCAGACACCACAATCGTAAGTTGAACGAGCTACGAGTCGCCCTTTTCTCGCAATGCCCTTCCGCGCGACCCGCGCCCTCCTCCGGGCCACCATCACCACTGGGAGCCTCTCACATTTTCCTCCGCAAAAGCGGACAGCAACAACAACAACAAAACCAACAAACAAACCCACGATCCTCGAAGTCGAACGCAAATTCCGTCGCCTCACCGTCCCCACTTCCACCAACATTCACCACCACACCATCATCAACAACAAAACCAGCACCACGACCCGGCAAGGAATTCTCAACTACAAGCACAGCCCCAACTTCACCTCGGTGACAGCTTTGCCCACTTGCACGATACACGACATATACTACGACACGCCCGACCGCGCGCTGTGCTCGCGGGGGGCATGGATCCGTCAGCGCAACGGCGAGTGGGAGGCGAAAGTCAAGCGGGCGTGGTGGAAGGGCGATTTCGTGAACAGGCGGTTCGAGGAGCTGCATGGGGAGAAGTGTGCCGGGGGCATGGTTCAAGAACCATCGGGGGAAATGCGGCGGCGGCGGCGGCTGATTTGAAGAGGGCCGAGGAGGAGGACTACTCTGGGCGGCTGGGCAAGCTGGCCGAGTTTGTCACGACGCGCGAGGCGTGGCTGGTTCATGGGGAGTTCAAGGTTGTGAGGGACCGGATGGACTTTGGGCATGAGGTTGGTAGGTCGAGTTGCAGGTCGAAGTTCATGATGGTGGTGGGGACGGTAAGACGGGGCAGGAGGAGAAGGCGGCACTTATGGACGAGATGGACCGGAAGATTGAGGCGTTCATGAAGAGGTATGCGTGGGCTTGGGAGGAAGGCGAGGCGGTGGGTAAGCTGACGGCTTATTTTGCTATGATGAAGAGGAGGGTTGGGCAGGCGTGAGGAAGTGACTGGCTGGGGGCACTGTTGGCGCACACAAAGTCAAGTCCCTGTGTGTCATATTCATGGCGTCTCGACGAGGAGGGAAAATGTGGTTTCACGGCACGCTGCTGACCGATACCCAACGGCCAGATTTGTCGGAATGAGTCTATCAACCTATCGACAAATCTCGTCTATTTCATGGAGAGTCAGTTTCATTTGGAGAGTGAGGCGAATTTCTCAGCTCCGGCCATTCATCCCTCAACCGGAGCGCGCACTGGAGCTTTATATATGAGACCGCTGTCTTCCCGCTGGTGTTGACCTGCTCAGGGTTAGAACATGTCAAACGATTTGAACGCGCTTCGAGTCAGGATATCGGCGGCACCCACCTCAACCAACTTGTTCTTGCCACGGCTGCTGCTGTAGTAGTCGAAAATGGGCGGGTTTAGCTCAAGATACTGCTTGTATCTCTTCTCGAACATCTCGCGGGTGTCCCCCTCGCGCCCTTCGTTCCGGGCAAGCACGCTCTCCTTGGCCACTTCCTTGGGGCATTGGAAGAAGAGCACGAGGTGAGGCGGGCCAAACTGGAACGTCAACACGGCACGAAGATGCCAATCAACCACTTTCCGGTACTCACGGCCTTCTCGAACACTCGGATCTGGTCCAACCGCCTGGGAATCCATCCAGAATATTGGGGCAGCCAGGGGGGCTGTCACGAAACGTCTCATGGAGCAGTGGGAAGAGATGCTCGGAAGGCAGAAGTTCGCCGCTCTTGACGTGCCAGCCGATGGCTGCGTTCTTGTCCGCATTCTCCCTAAGCAGGTCTCCGACCGAGATGTGGTTGAAGTCGTTGTCCTTGGAGAGCCGCTTGGCCAGAGTGCCCTTGCCTGATCCAGAGGCTCTCAAGCCAGTGTCAGCCCAGCGCGAAAGGGATGGACGGCGGCATGACTGAGGCCCACCTATGACGAAAATAAGCCGCTTTTTTTCCCCGTCGGCCATCCTCGGTTCTGCTATGGGCGGGCGAATCACGTACCGACGTGAGAGTTCTGCCGAGAACAAGAAGTGTGAGAAGGTCACTCCGAGCTAGGGCGATCAAATACCTTCCTGTCACTAATAGTCCTAGCCCGGTGACAGAGTGGTCACTTTTGCTCTCAGATTGGTATGCCACAGAAGGGCGACAAACATTTTGATTCTGACCTTCCGCCAGACGATGGCGGCTCAAGCGACGCTGCTCAGATCGACACCATCGTTTGGGATACCTTATTGTTTGAACAAACACAACCGCTTGAAAGTTAAATCAAGACTAAAGAATGACTCAGGGACGAACAACATCATCAATACGAGCTATCCTCAGCGATGAGTTTTGTGTCGCCGTGGGCTTGAGGCATACCGTACTAGGTTTGACCCGACCAGAACCCAGCATCAGCAAGCTCATATTAATTACATGTAGCCGGTCCGTTTAAGACTTCAAAACACTCTTTTCAAAGCGTAGGTATTCTCACCACAAGTTCGCTTTCTCTATGGGCAGATAGTGCCTGGCTTCGAGCATCCTCCAACTCACTCAACGCCTCACCAGCTCGCCCACGATGTCAGACAAAGGAACCACATATGCCATGCTGCTGTTCCTGGACACCACCTTGTGCGGTCTCATCCTCTTTTTCTACGCTTACACCAGCATCCCCTCCTTCTCCCTGTCCTCCCGGCCACCCTTTCTCAAGCGCGAGCTGCGTCTCGATTCCGTCTCCATCGTGACCAACGGCAGTAAACTCACGGAATCCTTCCTGCGCGAGCACGGCGCCAATCTCGACATCCTCGCAGTGAGCTGCGACTCGTTCGACGAGAAAACGAATATCGCCATCGGCCGCGGTAGCGGCAACCAGGTGGCAAAGCTGTATGAAATCGCGGCGTGGTACCGCGAGTATAGCGTGCTGTTCAAGCTCAACACGGTCGTCAACAGGTTGAATGTGGGCGAGGCCATGAACGCGCATATAGCTGCGCTGCGACCGTTTCGGTGGAAGTGCTTTCAGGTGCTGATTGTGCGCGGGGAGAACGACTCGGCGGAGACGTTGCGCAACGCGCACACGTTCACTATTTCGGACGCCGAGTTCGAGGCGTTTTGCGAGCGGCACCGCGGCCAGGCGTGTTTGGGGCTGGAGCCGAATCGGCTCATGGCGAGGAGCTATTTGATTCTGGATGAGTACCTGCGGTTCTTGGACCGTATAGGCAAGCAGCCTTCTAAGCCCGTCTTGGAGGTTGGGGTTGAGAAGGCGTTGGAGAGCGTGTACTGGGATGAGGATGCGTTTGTCGAGAGGGGAGGGCTGTATGACTGGGCCAAACCGGAGGGGGAGAAGGAGGGTTGTGGCGGTGCGAAGGAGTTGGACTGGTAGGGTGTAGTGGGTGGAAGAAATGGGGGAGTTGGATCACGTAAATGGAGATTCTGGATGGCAAGCAGGTCGGGCACTGCCTCTAAAAGTGCTCAGGAAGACCAAGCAAGGTACATGTAGCTCGTGCGTACAGGTTATCAATTGCAATTTTGATTTCCACGTGGAAGAACCAGGACTGGAACAGCACATGGTGGCTCCAAGTCAGACTTCAAGTTGCCTCCCTGCAGGTTTGTTTGGAGATACTTTATGAAGCTGATCGGCAACACTGACATGTGTTAATGGCATCTACCAGGAGAAGCTCTCCTCAACCAACCTCACAACAACGCCACGCCTCCCCAGCCGTGCCACCGCAACCCTAACCTCATCCGCCATGCCGGCAGGACCGCAGACGGCAACCGTTGTACCCCCCACAGCACTCCTGACCTCCTCGGCCAGCACAGCATCAATATCGAAGCGCTTGCCAACCGAGATAGTCACGTCCGTGCTGGCCCAAGTTTCCCTCACCACTCCCAATTCGTCACTCGCTTGATGCCGAATAACACTGCCAACGACGCCGCGCACCGCCGCCGCGAGCGGCTCCGTCCTGACGCTCCAAAACAACTTCTGCCTGCCCCAGCTAGACCGAGACGTCAGGAAAGGCAGCACACCGGTGATGCCGACGCCCCCTGCGATGCAAACCAGGTTGGGGTACTTGAGTGAGGGGCGTGACGGGTGGGGCTCGATGGCAGACATATGGGGGCCGTAGGAGTTCTCGACCAGTACGGGGATGCCCTTGTCCGAGTCGGCGTGTCGGAGGAGGAGGGATGTCAGGCCTTGGTGGAGGCGTATGAAGAAGACGAGACCGGGGCCGCGGTGCCGGCTCTGGTGAGGTGGTAGTTCAGGTAAATGGGCTGTGGTTGCGGCGGATGCCGTCTTCTCGGAGGATTTCTCGGTTGCCGACGTAGCCCTAACATCTTGGGATGAGGAGAAGCTGGCAGGAGAACTGGAAGTCGGGGCGGCGCCGCCGCATGAGACGGCTGCCACGGAAAAAGGGTGGTTCTCCCAGAATCGCCATGTCAAAGTGGGGAAGTGCAGATATGCGTGGCCGTTCCCTTCGACGCCAGGCACGTTAACCCGCAAGTAGTCATCGTCGATGACCGTGACAAACGCCTGCTTGACTCCGTTCCGCGCCAGCCGCAGGGGTCTAGCCAAGAAACGGTCAAAGAGCCAGAAAGCGAAGGCAATCCAAACCCAGGTCTGGTACCCCCACTGCCACTCGTAGCGGTAGTAGATGTGGAGCATGCAGCCGATCATGGATAAGACAGCGAGCATAACATGGGAGGCCAGGAACAGCTCGTACATCTTCTTGCGCACTGGGAGGATCGACAACGGCATCAGGAGAACCAAGGCGAGCGTGGCGACAACGCCCCAAATCCAATAATCCAGTTTGCTCTCTTCCTCAAAAGCACCCGGGCCCGACAGGGGCTCGAGGTAGAAGCGCAGGTACAGGATCGAGTGGACGCAGGCCTGCAGCATGCAGATGACCGAGATCCAGCGGTGGACGAGGAGGAAGGTCGAATGGGACCAATTGGTGACCACAAGCAGGACATTGTTGCGGCCGGCAAAGAGGACGGCGATGGCGAGGTTGACGAAAGACAGGACACCGGTGCGGTTGCCGATTTGTGCGATGACCTGCTGCTCCATGGTGCCGTACCAGGAGTGCGGATCTCGCACTTCGTATCCCACGGCGCTGAGGAGGATGTTGATAACCCAGATGTAGGCGATGAAGAGCCCCTGACCGCGGGCGGGCACGAAGCCAAGCCCGAGGACGGGGACCGAGTGGTAGCGCCCGAATAAGGGAGGGTCAATCAGGGAGGCGTAGATGGTCGACACGAAGCTTTGATTGAGGGGGAAGAATCTGAACCAGGAGAACACGATAGGGATGGCGAGGCATGTGGTGATGAGGACGATTCTGCCCCGGGCGCCTGATCAGCAGCTTGCTGGGCATGTCCATCCATTATGTCTGAAAGGGATGGACCATGACTCACCCGTACGTTTCGGCCCTCGCCTCCATCTTCTCAAAGACTTCCAAACCGTTGAAGTTTGCCAGCCAGCTGTGCTCATCAACCAGGGATGTCGTGTTCAGCGTGGCGTCCGCATCGAGAACCGAGGTAGGCGGCGCTTCTGCTACGCGGGAGAGGGCCACCTGGTAAGAATAGGCCGGCATGGGCTGAACTTTTTGGCGGGCGACAATGTCCATCTCCCAGACAGTCTCGAGTGTCGAGTTCTTCACGCCGGGACAATGCGTGTGGAAACACCAGGCCAAGGTCTGGAGATAGTTGTCGCTGGTGGCTCTGCACTCGGGCGTTGCCGAGGGCATGTGGTGCGAGTCCATGCCGCCATGGTCGTGATGGTCGGGGCAGTGGAGCTGCCAGCCCCGGACTGTGTCGATGCACGCGAAGGCGCAGGTCGGATTATACATGGCGATGCCATGGCCGATGACTCCGTAGCGTTCCCTGCCTGACGTGACGTGGGCTTGAGCTAGAACAACAAACAGCGAAGTCATCAACACCGCCAAAGGCGTAAGCGCCCGCATAGGAAGTGCCATATCGATGATGGCGGACGCTCTGTCCGAAGAAGGCATCCTTCATCGATCCCGACCAACTGCAGCAGGCGGAGGTTCTGGGATAGGTTTAAAGAAGGAAGGGAAGTTGGCCCTGAAAAGCAAGCTGTATTGGAGTCGAACACTCCTCGGTCTCAATCCGAATCCCCATCACGTCCCAGGCCTTGGGCCACTCTTGCCGCGCAGAGCAGGTTTGAGCAAGTTAAGTAATTCTGAGGTTTCATTGCTCAAGCCTGGGGTCGCACAACCGCCTGTAACGTCTGGTACTTGGCACTGGACATCCATAGGCTGATCCGGACCATAGCTGCCCGTTCTCGGTCTGGGCTATCTATCCATCAAGGTGGCGTATGAGCGACGCAGGCGTTTGCCGCCGTGGCCAAGGAGAACAGTTTCGACCGACAACAGACCTAAAATGTTGTAAGCAAATCCCACAACCTGGCTGGACCGAGACTCGCATCGCACCTCTGTGTCTGACCGTGTCACTCCGATTGTCCTCTGCTCGTAGCCAAACGCCCTATCTGGCTGTTGTGCCACGTAGTTAACTATTCTTCCTATCGAACATAAATATACGATCAGCTATTCAAACACTGACAGTGTTGCTCTTAGAGTATTCCGAGTCGTCTCCAGACAAAAGCGCTCCCACCAACTACTGCCGAAACTCCGGTGTACACAATCAGGCTCCCATAGCCGCTTCCGTACCCTCCCATCGCCTGGCCCAACCACGGACGACCATGGATAAGCAAGTCACTCAGGGGCCCAGACGCCACGTTTCCGATCCCTCTGCCAGCGCACAGCCATCCAAAAACCAAAGTCGGGTCGACATATGCGTGCGCATGCTCCTCGGATTCTTTCGGACTCGCAATCTCGCGCATGATCCCCGGCCAGATGGACGTGTAGCAACCAGCAAAGAGCCCATACACGACACAGAATGCATACACGCCCGCCAATGTCGACGTCAGCCCCCACAGCACCAGCGCCGCAACGCTGGCTCCGATGCCGGACAACACCAGGCACGTCGTGACGGGCAGCTTGTCCGTCATCCAGCCCATGACGATCGAGCCCATGGTCGCGGCAATGTTGACAAGCACGGCGGTCAAGGCCGACAGCATCGTCGACGCGTCAAAGGTGGCGCGCACATACGAAGGGAGATAGACGCCCGGCAGGAAGTAGCCCGTCGCCTGGACGACGTTGGCCATCTGGTGCAGCAGGAACCGCCTCGACAGGACATAGCGCATATTTTTGAACGGGCGCCCATTGACGGCCGCCGTCGCCGACAGCGGTAGCCGAGGCTTGACAAAGAAGGACAGCGGGATCGCCAGAACAAACAGCACTACCGCCCAGACGCGCAGCGCCGTGCGGAAGCCGTACGACGTCAGGAGGAACTCGAGCAGCAGCGGCAGCACGACCCCGCCAAACCCGGCGGCGCTCCACATGATGCCGTACGCCATGCCCTTGCGCCGCGCGAACCACTCGTCGATGTAGAGGATGCTGGGGCAATAGGCGAAGCAGCCGCCGATGCCGAAGAGGACGCCCTGCGTGGCGATGAGCTGGTCGACGGTGGTGCAAAAGGAGCTGAGGGCCATGGTGAGCGCAGCCGCGACGAGCCCGCCGAGGGTGAACCAGCGCGCCCAGCGGGGACGCAGGCGGGAGAGAGAGATGACGAAGGGCGTGGCGATGTACATGACGCCCTATTTATAGGTTAGAGCTTGTTAGGAAGCGTAACTGGTGAGGAAGGGGGCGTGGTGACGGTGGCATTAACTTACCAGGGTAGTAGTGCCCACTACGGCAATGTTGCCGGCGCCCTGAAAAGGCAGGTGGGAGGAGTAATAGTCCTGGAAGACCCCAAAGGAGAAACCGAATCCTGCCCGTGGGAGTCGATATGCTAAATGAGTCTAACACGTCCAAACGGACTCGTTTCGCAAGGGGAACCTACCCCACACCAAGGCTTCAACGGCCCAGCAGGCAGCAAGAAAGAGCCATGCATCTTTGCCCGTGTCGACGGGCGGCAGAGAAAACTCGTGCAGTGTTTGAATTTGTGTGGCATTACTCTCCTGGGCGTTGGTCACGTCGACGGCGGTGACGGCGGGAGCGAGCACCGGCAAGCGGTTCTCCAGTTCAATGGCAGGGGAGCCCATGACGGCGTCAAATCGTTTTACATTTGAATTGTTGACATTCGTTGTCTCAGGGGAGAATATACTGATTTGGTGGTTGCTGTATCTCGAGGAGGACTTATACTTCGTTGTTCTGCGCCCTTCTGTTGACCAGTGGGGATGTGCTTGCCCGGATATCGGCGGCTGTACCGTATCGCTGTTGTGGCCCGTCTTGGCGTTCCATACGACAGTGGTGTTGGGCGTGAAATGCCAGCCGAGTCGACTCCGGACTCGATTCTTGGGCGATCTCTAGTCAGGTTTAGTGAGTGAGAAGCTCGGCCCGAGGTTGCCCGAATTTGGCTGAACTGCATGATAAGCCAGCTGCCTCACGCCGAAACTTGTTCTAGGTATTTGGCGGCAGGATTCCTCAAAGACGAAGTTACCTGTACGAAGTAGGGCCCCTCTTCCCAGACTGTAGCCCCACCCAAAGCCTGCCATGCAAAACCAGAACCCTAGCTATCAGCTGCAACATGGCGATGGAGGCAAAACAAGATACCTAAGCCATTCATGGGTCGTAGATATCATGCATCTGAGGAGCGGTGTACTATGAATTCGAGTACTAATACATTGCGGTGATTCCGCACTAGCAGCGGGAGTAATAGGAACTGTGCTTCGAGTATCTCCCCTCCAATCATCTGCAGGTTCGACATCTTGCGAATCTAGTACCCACGCCTACATCCCTACTTAGATGGGGAATCCGGTTGCAACTTCAAGGGTACAGTTACAGGCCATACGCTGCTCACTTATCAAACTCAGGGTTGTCCAGCCAAGCGCGGATTTTCTCAACGGCAACCAGTCGTGGCTTTTCTCTGAAGTGTTGTAATCGAGCATGTCGCCTTCGAACCAACCGACTGTTCCCCGAAATGCTCCTAACTTGGGCACAATCTCGCGACAAAACCAAAGTCCACTAAAACCGGTATACGGGCAGCGTTGACGAAAATGTTGGCATGGGTTAATGTCTAGCCAGAAGTGTCAGTGCTTGCTGCTGCTGTTGATTGCCCCGCGGGGGCCCCCCTCCCCCCCCCTCCTCCCCCAGCAGGTGACAAGGAGTAAGCAGGAGCATTGCTGCAAATCCACATACCGTTCTGAGCAAGGCCCAGCGAATGGATATGCCGCACCGCTGACTCAAGTAAACGCCTTCTTGTCATGGATCTCGCCGATAGCATTTTTAATATACTCCTTTAGGTTGTATGAGTGCTTGTCGAACACGAGTTCAGTGATACAGCCCTACGTACACGACGACCATGGTACCTGATGATGCCAGGGTGAGGTTGTTCCGAGACGATTTGCAAGGCATGTATCTCGTCAAGAACCAGTGTTGGAATAGTGGACAGGGTATTGTCCTTTCTATGCTCCTCGTACGCTCCTAACCTTGCGCGCTTGATGTAGAAGGCATCGGTGTCCAGCTCATCCGGGGCAATGGTCAAGCGAGCATCCGACAGCAATTGGGGAAAGATATCTTGGTCGGGGATCCGTTCAAGCGCAGCAGTGAATTGTTCCGGGGTAATCTTGAGTTGGGGGACATTCAGTTGACCAAAGTAGAAAACATCGTCGTCATCAACAGCTGAGAAAGTGGTGTACAAGAATTCGTGGGTGTTCGTATTGAAGGCTTCGTAAAGACCATAGAGATCGCTCGGGTGCGTGGCAATGGGCGGCATGCTGATTTGCGCGCAGAGAGAACGGGCTGTTGGACTGAGAGCGCGTGAGATTACGGTGAATTGAAGGTCAATGGCGGATGTTGTGTACGGATTACAAGAATCTGCGTTGTTGGAATTCTGCCTAGCTGTGTGAGCGATGCTGCCTAGCAACGACAATACGGTAGACGGGTGAAACGTTAAGGTAGCCAATCGCAACTCTCTGTGCGTTTGTCTTTGGTTCAGATGGATTGGGGTGGGCTGCGTGGGGAGGATCATGTTTTTCCATCATAGGAGTAGATAGAAATTGCAGTAATTAACCCCTTGCTTGGACAGCTGAATGATGAGGTGCCTAACCATAGCTTCTTATCTTCGAGGTTGTTCAAAAGGGGTCCGTTTGTTGACTTCATAGCGACTACCCGACAACCGGGTGACACAAGCCGCACTCATAAAACCCAACATATACTAGGTAACGTACCTCAATTGCTTATCAATTTTACATACAAAGACAAAATTCTCAATGGCCCGTCATTTTACCCTCTCCCTCAACTACATCCTATATCCGTTGTACCATTGAGTCAACCCAGCCTTTGATCGACTCTTAGGATAGCGCATTCCACGCTTCGACCGCGAGGCTCTGAAGCTCCTCTTCAGTCCACGTCGGGAACTTAGATATATACTGCTTGACGGCGTTCTACGTATTATTAGTCGGAGAGAGGTCTGGGGATCCAGGCGTATGGAAGAAGTGTCTTAAACCGTGGTGTTGCTTCCAGTCTCGGACGATGTTTTTCTTACCCGTACTATGTCTAGAACCGCCGTCTTCCTCTAGGACAAACTGATCTCTACGCGCAAGCCGGGAACCAACAACCTTCTTAAGGATTTCCTCCCGATATACTTGTATCGACATCTTCCCGTTGTAACGGCACACAACGTGCAGCCATACCGTTGCGCCATATTCCTAGAAAAGGGTACAAATGATTCAATCCGACAGCTTGAATCACTGGCTGCACTATGAAGCTGTAACAACTGACGCCTGTCGCCGGGCGTTGCCGATCCGACCAGCCGTGCCGTTACACCCGTTCGTGTTGCCTGGGACCTCGTAGAAGTAGAGTTCTGACTTGAAATCCCACACGATCGCTGCCTAGGCGTAAAGTCGTGTAAGATGCTTTGGTTCGGCTCCCGAGCTTCTTGAATGTAATCTGAGCAGTGCCGCTCACCAGGTTTTCGAAAAGTCATAGCCCGGCCCTCACATCCAAGAGAAAAATGTACCTCGTCGGACCACCGGATATCGTACCAATGCTGAGGTATTGGGCGTTCCCGGAGGGCTATAGTTGCAGCCTTGAGACGCTTTTTAGCAGTGCCTTCGAGACCTATCCCTTTCGGCACGCTATACATTTACGGTACCCCAGCGTGCCAAGTGCCCGTTGAATCGTTCGCCAGCAAACGTCAGTTGCAACGCCTGCTTCGTAGGCTAGCGATTGCTAGGAAAAAACTTGGGCCTCGAAGCTGTATTCCTAGATTGGCTTCTCCATCGAATATAGGTCGTTAGGTGTAGGGATCCGTTTCCGGCCGCGTGTTTCTTTAAGGTCGGGGTGATCAGGGTTATCTTGCAAATTACGTCGGTTGCGCTGCTGGCGGACGATTTCCCAACCTTGCCGCTGGCTAACACAAGAATGCCTGAAAACGCGCGACTTGAAGTGAGGAATATTCTGCTTCTCGAGAACGAAATGTTGTCTATGACCTTGGCTTCTTTCGGTGTATGGTGGTGACCATTGCCCAGGTTGTAGAATTATCTCTGGGTTGGATGCGAACGTCAGGTTTGCTGGGTATGGGGAATGCTTCGATTGCGAGCGCGGCTTCTTTTGTCACCTGGTTGCCAGAGTAGAGATTTTTCAGCAACAAAAAAAATTTGACAGTAGCATTATAGATGGCCTTCCATCATAACAGTGCATGAGTCTACGCCTAAGCTCTTCGGACGAATAGCTCAGGGGTAGAGCAACCGGCTGCAGTCCGGTAGGTCACGCGTTCAAATCGCGTTTCGTCCTTTCCTTTTGCCGTTGTTTTGAGTTGATCCTATCGCACTAGTCCAGCCGAACTCTTTTCCGTCCGATTCCCGTCTTTTCTATGTTCTTGTCTTTATTTTTCTTTTATTATAATTTTTTCCCCCTTCGCTCAACTGGGCTCAATCGCCTTCTCATCATTTCCAACACGGCCAGTTGAACCAACTGCGCTTCCAACAAATCGGGACGTGATGTGATAATGCGGCCCATGACAGGATGGACCACTCACAGCTGCAGCCGCCAGAACCTGTTGGTTCCAACGTTAACAGGGTTTGCATGACACCCCAGCTGGCTCTAAGCCTCCAAGATGTTGCGCTCTTCAGCCACCCTGCCCGTGTCCTTCGGCTCCTTCCTGCCATCATCACCTCAAGCTTGAAATGTCGAAATCATGGGATTGGTATCCACCATGCTGCCGGCCTGTTTCTATTCTCAGTGCCCGGGCCAGCCAGACACGCGTGGCTAAGCAAACTCGGGCCGGTTCGGTGCTGTCAAGTAGCACCACAGAATAATTTCCCGCGAAAGATCTGTGCACCCTCGCACTCACCTCGGGTCGCAGCCATGGCGGCCGTTTCTGTGCGACCAACATATCCCCATGACATGCATCTGCCCCTCCGCTTCGCATGCCGCGCCTTATTGCCAGTTCTGAGCCCTGGTCTCCCACATGATCACCAACAAACACTCCCACTGCCCTGAATGATAAACCAGGCCACCCATGCCTCTCTCAACCTCTCGCCGCCGCCATGGAACGACAATTCTCGGGGCAGACTCAGCCGATTTATCATGAGACGTACTCGCGACAGCAGACGACGGGAAATGCCGGTTGGAACCCGATCGCGGCAACACCAGATATTGACTCTCCCTTGTCATCGCCGCAACGCTCGCGGGTCTCATTCGCGCCCCTGAGATCGCCAACCCAGGACGCGTCCGGCCTGGACACTCCTTCGAGTGTGGGCCTAGGCATTGGGCCCATTGACCATGGTGCGCAGTTTCCAGGGTACCATCCGGTTGTCTCGCGGGACTCCTTCCAGCAGGACAGTGACAGTCTGCCAACCACTCCAAGTCCTCCGCAGGCGAACAACTGGTCAAAATCCACCATCGCGCCGCGCGAGTGCGCCCTCGACGGCCAAGATGGAGCTCCATACTACTACCCCAGCCCGTATGGAGGCCCATCGCCGCCCGGCGGCCCTGGGAATCCTCGCTTCGCTCAGTTGACCGATTCGACAGGATGGAAGATGATCTATGGGGGTTGGTCGATGTATATCCTGTTCTCTCTGGGGTTTGCATTTGCGGTCGGTCATCACGTCTTCTACAACAGCCTTCACGGGAAGCCTGCCGATGACCAGATCGGCATGATACGCTTCGGCGGTCTTTTGTCGTATGCGGCCAAGGCGTCGTTGGTGGCCGCGGTCGTCTTTGCCTACCGGCAGCAGATCTGGGTGACCGTCATCAACAATGTGCTGCAGCTG
Organism: Parathielavia appendiculata; assembly: GCF_033297405.1. Lineage (NCBI taxonomy): Eukaryota > Fungi > Ascomycota > Sordariomycetes > Sordariales > Chaetomiaceae > Parathielavia > Parathielavia appendiculata. The sequence goes on along the minus strand of NW_026944230.1, from coordinate 679,095 downwards.
AGGACCATCGACAGCCTCTTTGCCGCCGTGGACGAGCCACAGGCATTGTGGAGCTGGGAGCTTTTCAAGAAGGCCCGCATCGCCGTGTGCTTGGCTGTTTTGGCTTGGTCAGTGTCCCTCCACAGCCTTCTCGTTGCGGCTCCCTGACCACCGTAGGTTATTCCCCCTTACCGTCATCTTGACCCCGGCCACCCTCACCGTGGCCCCGCTCACCGAAGTCAGAGACGATCGCTGCCATGGCGTCCGCACGCTCAACTTCGATGGAGAGAAGAAGAAGAACTGGAGACGAGTGGACCGGCTCAACGGCTACCGGGGAATTTCGCTCTCGCTGTGGAACTCGACAGTCCCGGAGTCGATGGGTCTGGTCGACACACCCTTCAACGAGACCTTTTTTGACTACTGGACAGGCAGCAGCGCACCGGTCGAGTTAGTGACCGCCCAGAGTGCACTAACTGGCACAGTCATCCCAAGACGAAATGTCGCTCTGGAAGCTTGTGGTGCCGGCTGGAATTGCAGTTATGAGGTCTCCTTCATGGCCCCTGGGTACAAATGCTCCGAGTTAGCAAGGGGGCAGAAGCTCGACGAGGACGATCTCAAGCGGCAGGGTGTGCCGTTCAACGCCGGCGAATTGGCACCAAACGGCGACTGGGCGTATATAGCTGAGACCAATGTTGGCGAGTACTTTAACGAACAGGTCGAGGTGCTCCCTGGCGGCGCTCCCAAGATGAAACCTCCTTATCCCAAACATCTTGGCGCCCTCAGGACCGAGCCGGTGCTGTGGGTTGGCTATTCCACCCTCACCAGACCGGGAAGACCGCCCGAGAACCGTGATGCCCCCGGGTGGAACACGGATTTTGAGGCCGTTGTCTTCCGGTGCGAGCACTACTTGACTAACTACACTGTCCGATTCAACCACACCTTTTCCGAGCAGGTCACCACCGTTCTCAGGAGAGACCATCTCTATCCCATCATCAACACGACCGTTGTCCCGGGCAAGAACGCCAAAGATGGCACCAAGGATAACACCACAGCCGTCCCTGAATCTAACTACATCCTCCCCATCGACATCGAAACCTACCGTGTCACAGCCGCCTACCACTCCCTCGGGCAGCGCATGCGCGCCTTCATCAACGGCAAGATCAGGTTCTCGCCCTACGTCCAGATTGAGACCCAAGCCTCCAGCACGCCCCTGATCGACTTCGAAACGTACCTCCCCAGCGCGAACCTCATGTCCGAGATGCAGCACTTTTACGAAAACATCACGCTGTCCCTGCTCTCGAACCCGCAATTCGTCATCGTCGCCTGGGCCGCCCAACCCGACCGGCGAAGCGGCATCTCCAACGACACCGTGACGGCCGACCCGGCCCTGTCGTACCCGTGCACCAAGACGCGCGTGGCCAACGCGTACGTCTACAACCGCCGCGACCTGTGGATCGCCTATGCCGTCGCCATCGGCGCGGGCTTGTTTGCCGTCGTGTTGGGGTCGGCCGCGCTGAGCCAGAACAATTTCCATGTGCGCGACGTGCATGTGTCAAGCATCGTCGCTGCGACGCGGGCGCCCTGTCTCGAGGACCTGCCGTGGAAGGCGAGCAGGTGGGGCGAGGTGCCGCGCGAGATCCTTGAGACCAAGCTGGGTTATGGTGTGGTCTCGGAATCGGGACCTAACGGGACGCCTGCCGCGGTGGCGAGTGGTATGGTGTCTGGTATGTGGATGGCTGGGGTCGGCAGTCCGCCCCTGGTGGTTGGCGGGAAGGTGTATTATGGGTTTGCGCCGAAGGAGGTGTTGGAAAGGACGAGGGTGGCGACGTTTGGGCCGGGGAAGATGAGGAAGAGGATGAGTGCTTTTAGTTTTAGGACTTGGGAACAGAGTTACGGGTCGGGTAGCTAGACTGAGTATTTGTACATGGGGGGTCCGAAAGGGTGCATTTGAAAGGCTGGTGTCTGGTGAGGGAATGAGTTTTGGAATGCATTGCTGCGTGGTTTTGTAACGTGTGCTGCCACGCTAGTTCGGTGCATCATTGGGTTTGATATCGCTTTACTGACTGCAGCGTGCAGTAGCATTGACTGGGATTAAATCCAATACCTTGAAAGCACACCTAGTCAATAGTCGCTGTGGGATGCGAGGGCTGGCTAACCATCTGGGCTCATATGATTCTTTACGATTTACCTAACGTTAGTTAATCCTAGTCAAACTCTTGATTGAATTCAGTTCCGAGCCCTCGCTCCTGATCGTGGTTGGTCCGTACTACTCAAGGTGCTGTATCTACGTAGTTAGAGGTGAACCAGTCCAAATAGCTGCTCAGTGCTGACTGGACCCGTGCTAGTCTCATATCCAGGCAACAGACGGCTGGACTTAATCTATAGCAGGGCAAAGATCCACTGTCGTGATTGATTTAGTTGATGGAGTAACTAAGTGGCTGAGTTTGCCTAACCTACCTTAGTACCGGTGTGTTAGCCGTTGACGTGGTCTTCTCTGTAGCCGACTGGAGGCATGTGAGCAAGCACGAGGATATGGAGACTGGCTCCGGCGGGGCGTAGAGTCCAGAACTGTACAGAGATGCTCCGTACAGTTAAGACCACTGGGGGTAGGGCTCACTATGCATTGCAGTATGCACCGTTTGGCGGAAAACTGCCAGCTGTAAAAGCTCCAGACTCGTCTAAAGAGCATAGAAACCGCTGAAAGATGCCAAAATAAGCAACGGCAATATCCGTCGACGTGGGGTTAATGATAAGTGACCTCGGAAGATGGCTTCGGATGTCATCAACGATCGGCTGGTTGCATGAGACAGTCTGGATATGGCTTAGTGTCTCTCAGCCAACTACGTCAAATCAAGTTAGGGTTGATTTCTTTGTGAAAATGCAAAATGAGATGGACATGTGAAAGCGAACGGTCTTGGTCCTATAGGTAGCTTCAAAACGGACGCGACCATTGATACAATGATGCAATGATTAGGCCATCTGCATTCACATGCCTCCATGATCAAGTTGCATGACGTTGTAATTGAACGAGAACGTACATCACTCAGAATTGTGCTCGGGGAAGCACACGGATACCCTACCTACTTCATGCTCGGCCCGAGTACTTGTACAATCCAGCCCTGGTTGGTATGATAGCGTGGAACATACAGGTGAAAAAAGAATGGACGAATGGAAGAGATACGGGAGAATCCAAGAACGAATGTAAGAAACAATGAAGGAAAGAAAGATCAAGAAGGAGATATTACTGAGAGATATGATAAGACGTATGAGAACAGGAGAAGAAAGGTAACAAGAACAAAAATGCTGAAACACAGAAGACGGACCTGAATTGGCAGCGAAAGAAAGCGAAACCACAAAACACTGCAAATGCTCGTTCCGTGCTAACACATAATCTCAAGGTCTTTTTGTACCTTAGCTTATTGGATGAGATAGCGCATAGCGGCCAGAACCAACTTGGAATCCGTCTATAACATACGGTGATGTCGACTCCCGATCGGACACTATCGAACCCTTCATAACTTGAGTCTCCTTGATGGAATTTGAAGCAGCCTGCAGTTAACATATCAAATTTTACCTCAGGTACCTTACTCTTCTAGATACTACTTCAGTGGTCCATTAATAACGGATCAGCCCCTACACTTCACACTTTTGGCACCTGCCAGGCTGCCAGTGTAGATATCTCAAGACGATCACCATCAACACCGCCGCCATGGACGGAGCAAGCGAAGCCGAGAGCCACACCGGCTCAACACTGGCCCCAGAGTTAGATGGCGCCGCTGGGGTGGGCTACGGTTCTGATGGCGCACCCTACCAAGAGCGAGGAGCAAACTGGAATAGAGCCCGCCCCCCCTGGGATAACTCCCAGGCGAACGATGAAAACGGCATCCCCCGCAGCGGCCCAGCCCCTTCATCACGCCGTTCCCACGGCCCATACCCCCGTCTCTCTCGCCCCGTCGAGCTGATGCGGCCGTCGTACGACGTCGTGGTCATAGGCTCCGGGTACGGCGGGGGAGTGGCCGCCAGCCGGATGGCACGCGGCCGACAGAGCGTCTGCGTGCTGGAACGCGGCAAGGAGCGATGGCCCGGTGAGTTCCCCGAGACGCTCCCGGACGCGATGAGGGAGCTGCGCGTCAGCGGCGAGTTCGCTCCGGGGGACAGACGGAGCGTCCCCGGTAAGCTCGTCGACACTGGGAACCCAACCGGGTTGTATCACTTTGCCGTGGGGGACGGGCAGAATGTGTACATGGCCAATGGGCTCGGGGGCACGAGTTTGGTGAATGCGAACGTGTTCTTGGAGCCGCATCCGGACGTGCACAAGATGGATGTGTGGCCCGAGGAGCTGAGGGGAAAGGAGAAATGGACGAGATGTGAGTGTCTTTGAACCCCTCTGTGTGTTTCTGGCTTTGTGAAGACTCTTAAGTCAAGTCTGACGCGCACCCCTCTCAAGACTACGACCGCGCCAAGGAGGTTCTTGAGCCAACCGTGTACCCGGAAAGCTTCCCAGAACTGCTTAAGACCAGCATGCTCAAGGAGCAGGCGAAGCAGATGAGTTGCGGGGACAAGTTCCGGCTGGTTCCCCAAACCACCCGCTTCGAAGACGGACCCAACAGCACAGGCGTCGTCATGCATGCGTCGACCTTGACCGGCATGGACGCCACTGGGATCAATGATGGCAGCAAGTCGACTACTCTGGTGACGTACATCAGCGACGCGTGGAACTGGGGAGCCGAAATCTTCTGCGAGTGCGAGGTGCGCCAAGTGGCCAAGGCCCCTGAGGGCCGGAAAGGGTACATTGTCTACTTTACATGGCGCTCGGGCAAGCGAGACCACTTCATGCCGACTTTCTATGACGACTTGATGTGGGTGCACGCGAAGAAGCTCGTCTTCTTCGGCGCTGGAAGTCTCGGGACGACCGAGATCCTGCTGCGCAGCAAGCGGTTTGGTCTCGATATCAGCAACGAAGTCGGGACCGAGATGAGTGGGAATGGAGATATGCTGGGCTTTGGGCAAGTTCACTTCTCACTGCAGAACTCACATCAACGTCACCAAGCCGGCTAATAACCCGTCTGCCCGGGACAGTTACAACACAGATCGCCCTGTGAATTGCATTGGAAACCCTCGCCCGAACCCAAACCGCCCCGTCGGACCGTGTATCACTGCGTTTATTGATCAACGAGACCAGGACAGGACCCTGGACGGATTCGTCGTCGAAGATTGTGCCGTGCCGTTTGCTCTCGCCCCCATCATGGTTCCCATTTTGGAGTACCTACCAAACCCGAAGCGCCGTTTCTACCGCCCGCTCCAGGCGGTAGCGAAGTATGCGTCACGACTAAGGGGCAAAGTCTTCGGGCCATACTTCGTTCGGGGCAGCGTACAAAACACCGCGGCCTACCTGATTATGTCGCACGACAGCAGCCAGGGCACCCTCACGCTCAGGGAAAACACGCCCGTGCTCTCGTACTCGGGGGTAGGCCGCTCCGAGTCCGTGTCTAGGATCCATGGATTCCTGGAAACCATGACGGAAAAAGTCGGCGGCATGTTTGTTGCCAACCCCGTTTGGACCCTCTTTGGCAAACACGAGATTACGGTTCACCCCATGTAGGTTGCCTCTCCAGTTTAAGAGTGCAACGACAGAACGCATTTCTGACTGATACATCCCACAGGGGTGGAGCACGCATCAGCCCAGGCGGCACGGGCAAAGATGGCGTGACAAACCACAAGGGTCAGGTATTCAAGGGCGATGGGGCTGAAGTGCATGAAGGCCTAGTGGTCTGTGACGCCTCCAACCTGCCAGCGGCCCTGGGCGTGAACCCGTTTGCTACGATCACTGCACTCGCGGAACGGTCTGTCGAACTCGCTGCCGAGGACCAACACATTTCCATAAATTACGGCACCAAGAACGGTAATCTTCAACGAGATGATCCGTGGAAGACGAACTGCTGATGATGGAGATACAGGGATCTTGAATTTGTTCGACAGCCCCAAGTATCCCGTGACCACGAATGAACATGAAGACCAAGGCATTGACCGGCTGGCGAATGTGATTGCCAAGGCCAAGGACAGCGCGAAGGCCGGAGTAGAGTTCACCGAGGTCATGTCCGGATTCATTCACGCAGGGGGCGAGGTGGAAGACTTCGAAGACGCCGCGAAAAAAGCCCGCAGCTACGGCGAAGCCGCGCGCTTCTTCCTTACCGTGAAATCATGGGACGTCTCGGAATGTGAGTTCTCCAGCTCTGCTGCCATGGAGAGTTAGCGCTGAGGTCATGAAGTGGTCAATAGCAGTCTCCATCCAGCCAACCTGACCGGAACCTTCGCCTGCAGCAGTCTTGGAGGGACGTTCCTCGTCCAGCGAGGTACCTTCCGGGTGTTCCATCACGACTCGAGAGAGCCCGACACCACAAACCTGACGTATGACTTCGACATGGTGTCAACGAGCGGCAGGAAGCTGCATTTCTACGGCTACAAGACCGTCAACCCGGCGGCCTTCCTTGCTCCGGTGCGCATCTGGCAGCAGACGAGTACGCTGTATGTCACAATCAGGGACCGCAGCGACACGGCAGAGGACCGTCGCGGCGAGGTCGTCGGGCGCGGCATGCTGCACGTTCAGCCGGCCGATTTCTTGAAGGGTCTCACGACCTTCCAAGCAAGCGGGCCGTCCTCCTGGGCAAGGCTTAGATCTGTGGCAAGCTATGTCGGCTTCTTTACCAAGCAACTTGCCGTTCCCTTCCTCGCCCCGCTCGGCCGGCTCCAGTGGCCAGGCGCGCGGATAGCCGAAACATACCTGGCGACACCTCCGTCCCAATCCATGCGCGTAGTGGCAGCCGACGGGGTCGAGTCGACGATGCTCATGTGGGACCCAGCCGTGCCAAAGAGCGCCGGTGGGCAGCAACCAAGTGCGCCGGCACCCATCATCCTCTTCATCCCGGGAGCGGCAACCGACCACACCATTTTCGCCCTGCCTACCATCGAAAAGAACGCCGTCGACTACTTCCGTGAGGCCGGTTACCGAGTATACTGTGTCACGCACCGCGTCGGCCGCACCCCCGTGGCCCGGAAAGGATACACGCCCTACGACGCGCGTCGAGACATTCGCGCTGCGCTGGAACACATCCGCAAGACGCAAGGCGGAGAAAAGATTTATGTGGTTGCGCACTGCGCCGGCTCATCAGCCCTCGCCTGCGGTCTCCTCGACGGCACGATTCCCGGAAAATGGATCCGGGGAATTACTTGCTCCATGGTCTTCATGAATCCCAAGTTCGGTTTCGTCAACCACCTGCTCTCCAATCTTCCGGTGACGTTATACAGCAAACTTGTCAGCCCGTGGTGGGACTGCACCAGCGACCGCAATGACACGTACCTGCAGCGGCTGATCAATCAGCTCCTGCGCTTCTACCCCGTGGGCGACCCGCGCGAGACGTGCAGGTCTGTCGTCTGCCACAGGAGCGAGTTAGTTTTTGGCCGGTAAGTAATCTTCCCGTCCTAACCAACCGTCTTGACACTCCCACGGAGTGAGGGGCACACCCAGCTAACCCCAGTCCCGCCGGGGGCCCGCCCACAGCCTCTGGACACACAAAAACCTCAACTCGGAGACGCACGAGCGTCTGGAGCACTTCCTCGGGGGCACCTCGATGAACTCGCTCGAGTGGCTCATGCGCGCGGGACGCGTCGAGTGCGTGACGACCAACAAGGGCGAGAACCTCGCGACGCCCGAGAACATTGAACGGCTGAGGGGCATCCCGATCCTGTTCCTGTCTGGCACGGGCAACCGAGTCTACACTGCCGAGAACACCGACAAGTCTTACTCGATCCTGTGCAACGCCCACGGCAAGCACTTGTACGACCGCAAGGTGTTCCCGGACAAGGGCCACTTGGATGCCTGGATGAGCCCCACCGCTTACCGGGATGTGTACCCGACTGTTCGGCAGCATGTTGAGTGGGTTATGAAGAATCTGTAGATTCGGCGAGGATGGAGATAAGGTTGCTCGGAAAGTGCAAAGTGCTCAGATTGTAAAGGTAGCTTGCTTGTATCTGTGGTTCCTTCACTGTAATACACGCCAGTACAGTACCAATGTTCCATCAATCTGCAACCATGGCCACATTTTTTTCCCACATTGCAGGCTAACGTAACCTATTACCTGTTCGGCCATATACGCTGCTTGACCACTCAGTTCCCAAGCAAAGCACAACAAACAGCACGACAACCAGTGCGGCATCAACTCATTCAATTCAAGCCCAGGTAGCACCAAATATGTATCATTCGAACCACTCAATCAGCGAAAACAAATATCCCTATCATTACCCTCCCCAAAGGCCACATCGTCCTTAAGGACTACCCTCTCTTCGAACCCCTATAGTATAGCGCTCTGATCCACTAAAATATAGTGGAACTCGAAGGTCGGCCTTCGCTCTGCTGGTGTGGCGGCGGCTCGGGGTCGTTCTTCCTGTTGGGAATCGTGACTGTGATGTCGATAGGAGCTGAAAAGTGGTGTTCGGGAAAAGTTGAGAAAGTTGTGTTGCTCTAGGAGAGATGTTCTGATGGTGTTGGAGAGTCGCGGTACCCTGAAACGCTTGTTGCTGAAACTCACCAAAGGATGGATGGAATTTATTTCGCCCGGAGGCGCGAAGCCTAAAGGGCCTTAACTCACCAAAGGCACTATATTGATCACTTCGATCTCCACGAGTGTCACGAGGCCCCAGTTTTTAAGCGCATTACTCGTCGGGGCTTCGAAATCGCCGATCCGACTATAATATTGAAATTATTTGCAGCTTCGGTATCTGGCCATCTCAGCAACTTCCCGTCGATTTGCAGTGATTATCGCGTTTCTATTCTACTCCGTCCACACCTCAGTAATCAAGGTAGTTGCTCTGCGCGTGTGGTAGTTGCCGATCAGCACCACCACTGTTGGCTGCGACAGACAGCTACCGCGGATTACATCGACCGGCGACAGGCCAATACTTGAGTCTCTTGCAACATCGCTGGCGACATGGTAGCTATATATTTTTTTTCTCGCATCTGTGATGACACGCCAATTTCTTCTGCGCAACTTTCACGCCATTTGACGCCATTTCCTGCAGTGCCGATTACCTACCAAGGAGTACCAACGACGACGACCACGACGATAAGGAGGGCATTGCTTTGTACAACATATCCATTCCACCATGTTTTCATGCTCAAACGGTAGCCGACTTGGTTGAATTCTTGCTTGGCTGGGGATTCGTGTCTCCCTTCTGCCAAGAGACGAGATCATGGTACCCATATGTCTGAGGAATCATCGGACTGTTGAGCTTCGCCGCCTCGGACGGCGGCGGCCGCCGGGGCGGGCGGACAAACTTCCACGCTGACTTGGTGGCGTCGACCGCCCACCTGAAGACGCCCTTCTTTGCACGGGCGGCAGCCGCTGCCTGTTTGTCATCCCCGTCCCTTTGCCACTTTACCAGCTGCTCGGTGATTCTGATGAACAAGCGCTCCCACATTCCGATGTGCTCTTCGGGCAGCTCCTGCTCGATGCCGTCTTTGGTGCGCTTCCATACCCAGTACGATCGCGGCTCCGGGAGCTGGCACAGCTTGCCTTCGTGCGGCTGCTCCACCTTGACGAGGGGATTCTCGTCCGTCCCGGCCGCGGTGTCGGAGGGGAGCACGCCGTCGTAGTAAGGCGTGACAGGACCGCGGAGGCTGTAGTAGGCGGCCTCCGCGATGGAGTCGTGGCCTTTCCGTATCTGGATGGCGGGGCCATCGCGCCGCTCGAGGCGGTAGCCCCTCTCGGTCAGGGCGCGGCATGTCCAGGGGCCGGCGTCGTCCAGGTTTAAGCCACCGTATAGGTACCGAATACGGACGCAGGGATGCACGAGCTCGTTAGGGTTGACGAGCTTCTCGCGCTTGTCATCGACATAATCGCCGGGTGTGCGTGTCGGGTAGTCCGTGGTGCCCCGAGTGAGCATGCGATAGGGCGCGGCGATGTAAGACCAGATCTTGTCGGGGACGGCTGTGAGGCCGGTTGGGTTGCGGATAAGGCCCAGCGCCCAGTGGCGTGCTCTGGCCTTGGGATGCATGGAATAAAAGATGCGGCTCATTTCTGTCTCGCTGAACTCGACCCCGATGGAAGTGAGTTGGTCGGCCATCCCTGTATTAACTCCGGTTAGCCCTGGCCGGTGCACTGTGCAGTAAGCTTCGAAGGCTGTGGATAACGGCGCCTACATACATGCAAGGGCAATGGTGGCAATCTGCTGGTCCTCCCAGCCTCCACCGACATTGCCGTGGTTGCCAGGGAACCAAACCTGGCGCAGCCGAGTATTGTTGTTGCCTCGTTTTCCCCACAGGGTGCAGTTAAACACCTGCCGCCACTCATCTAGAGCCATCGCGTGGAACGCGTAGTTGACCCCGCGATGGACATTGGGGTTTAGGAATCGGATCTGTCTGTCGGATCAGCGCTTGCTCCCAATATCTCACGGGATCGAGGACGCGCCTCTCGACCTCTACGGCGGTGCCACAAAGGGAGAAGGCGTGGGATGCCCAAGCTCCCCACCGTGTCCCACACGCAGACAGCCTGGACATGGCCCGCGATAGGCTCCCAGTGCTTCCTCCGTTGTGTACATAACAACATCAGATACTGCATAGCGCACGGTTAGCTTGGTTCGTGACATACGGAGACGCTTTATAAGGGAGAGGCGATCGAACCTTGTCGAGCATCTTTCTATACTCATCAGCCATATCATTAAGCCTATCCTCTCCTTTCAATCGTGCCATCTTCTCGTACAGTGCCTTCTTTTTGGCACTGAGATCCAGCGCCACCTTCTCGTCGGGCACCACGTTGGCCACCTCATCAGTCCCATCGCGCTGAGCCTGCTTCCCCCTGCCTGCGGCTTCGAGTCTCGCGATTTTTTTTGCATTCTCCAGAGTGAAGCCCACGAGGTGCTTGTTTTCGTCGAATGCCTGCCTGTTCCATTTGTGCCAAGTCCTATAGTCGTCGTAGATGTGTGGGAACTGGTCAAGGCCTGCGCCGTTGAGGAATCCGAGGGAGCAGACCATTTGAGCGACGGAGCGGGCCGTGAAGGCGCCACGTGAGAAGCCGATCAGGATGATTTCGTCCCCGAAGCTATAGTTGTCGCAGATGAAGCGGTACGACTCGGCAATGTCCCGGACAATGCCGCCGCCCGTAGCCCCCTCAACGATACGCGCTACCCTGGACGACTCTGTACTGCCGACGCCTGGGTGATAGTAAACCACCTGTGGCATGCCCAAGCAGTCCTTCCGCGCAAAGGCTGAGGAGAGCCGGCTGACGTTGGTCGGGGGGTTGGTTGCAACATTGCTGTGAGTTTTGTCAGATACTAGAAAGATAGCAGAGTCCTGGATTTGAACTTGTGGTCCCACCTATTATTCCATGTTCCATCGCAGCAGACGATGAGACGCTTCCTGATGGCAGCTCTGCCCGGCCTCAAGCTGCCGTCGGAGTCCAGCACATCTGCATGGTGGGCACAGCTAACTTGTACAGGAGCCATGTCGCTAATGCCGCTCACATTGAGAAGGTGTACGGGGACCTCAACATCGGTCCTACTTTAGGCGTTATATCCGTAGAATATGGCGGTCCAGACGTGCTCTGCACCCGCCAGAGTCTGGCTCCCTACCCACTATTTACTAGACTCCGACTCTGTATCTGCAATGCTGATTACTGATATGCAACTCAGTGATGGTCCCTAACTGGTTGTCTAGTTACTGAGGTTGTGTTGTCTGATATTTGGGACGATGACGGCGATGACGAGAGACTCTCGTCAGTCCCGTCGTTCACGGTTGATGCGTTGGTCCGGGTATCGGTGACGCTGCACGATGGTCAACGTCAGTGCAATGATCGATTTCGTCAAACAGTCGACACTCGATCGATCGAGAACTTGCGCGTGCTGCGGCCACAGCACGGCAGCGAAACAGGCACTAGCTAGAAAAGTCTTGAGAAATTAACCGTCAAAGTCCCACAATGGGATTGGCAAAGCGTAGAGGCTATCAGATGTTACCTTAGGTTTGCAAGCTACCCACTTGAGGTAGTCAATGGTCTCTTTCATTAGTGGTTGTCTGTTCAATGATTGATCCCACGCTGGCCTACCTTACAGATACCAGTCGGCCGCGAGCATTTGTATCGACGCAGGGTCGGTTGCCGACCGTTGTTAGTCCGTTGGTGAACCGGCGGACTGCTCAGCATTACGGTACCCTAATGTTATATGGACTAGTTAATGGTTACGGAGGACAGGCCCGGGCCGTGGTTGGGCCAGTGGCATAGGAATAGCCCTGTCCCCTCTGCAGCTGGCTGATACATGTAGGCTACGCCATGCTTCCACCGTTCTGTCTGCTGAGCCATCGACCAAGCGCGTGGCAGTCAACCGTCAATTGCTGATTACCGGGTGCCAACCTCCAGAAAATCCATCTCAGTAACGCTTGGTTGTTTTTGAAATACATCACACAACCCACGACATGGCCGAGTATCTGAATCGGTACGCCCATCTGATCCGCTATGCAGACTTGGCTTACAGGAATTCTGATGGCGCCGAGTTCCGGGCTCTGGCGTGGGAACTGGGCTGCAATGATGTTGAAGGAGGGCATCGCAAGATCGAGATTCAATTGCCGAGCTTCCGCTCCGCGCTCAGATTTCTCACCGTCAATACCCATGTACATCTGGGACAGAATGACGATACACTCGTCCTCGTGTTCAGAGGCACCGACTGGCCCTCGGCCATGATCGACTTCTTCAACCCACAGAAGTGGTGGGGGTTTGCCAGCAATACCTGGACCAATCTCGCGTTCGGTTTGTCTGGGGACATCAACTGGCTCCCTCGCAACTACGTCGAGAAGAGACCCATACTTGTCCACGAAGGCTTTTTGTATGCTTTCAACGATCTTCTATCCGACGACAAGCTTGAGCAAAGCATTCATTGGCTCGTCAAAGATGGGGAACCAACCAAGATTGAGGTCTGCGGCCACAGTCTGGGTGCCGCGCTGGCTACCCTCTGCGCAGCGTGGTGCAGAATCAAGTGGCCCAACGCAGACATTACCTGCGTCACTCTCGGATCGCCCCGCGTCGGCAATGAGGCTTTTGGCAGCCTTTTTAAGGACACCAAGACCTTCCGCATCATGATGGACGCCGACCCGATCCCCACCGTCCCGGACCGACGCACCCAGGCTATACCGACCGTAATCCCGGCCAGCCACCAGCGCGGAATGCCGCCCGCCGACCGGAGGTACCGCCATGTTGGCACTCCAATCGTGCTGCGGACGCGCTACCGCGAAGCCGATTATGGGGTCGAGCGTCGCGATGTCGAAAGAGAGGAAGCCGAACCTGAGCTCGGCTGGATCGACTGGTTGTGGATTCTTGTTTATTGGCCTATAAGAATTCTGGAGATGCTGTCGGAGATGCGAAGGAGTCACGCGTCTGGCGCGTACGTGACGGCCGTACAGCGGATCAAGGAGAAGGCGGGCAGCAAGGCATTGAAGGCAGATGGTGCGTCCCAGATCTGGTCCCCCACTTTTTTCCATAATGGACCTCTCAGGCTAAGAGTGACGCTAGGGGTCCGAAAATCGTCGAGGGATGGGGAATGAAATTGGGGTTGGTGTTGGAATTGTTCTGGGGCATCGTGTGGTTGGTTGCCAGTGGCGGTCATTGACAACTGGAAGGATGGCATTGAACTTGGACAATCGCAGGTGAGCTTACGTTCGTGCGTAAAAGACGCGGGCAATCGGAGTGGAGGATAAGACCCGAATTCAAGATACCGTTAGCTGTCTGGGTATTTCCTGGTACTGTATGTTAAATTTCCTACGGCGGGGGTTTTGAAGGGAACTTTTAACCTAGGGTTGCGAATTTTCGGAAAAATGTCTGACTATAGAAAATGAAAACAGAGCCTTGAAAGTTGACTTCCATATATTTTAGCATCTCCTATTAACGTATTTTATATGCAAATGACCTATATAGAAGAGTAACTCGCCTTATCAGATTTCAGTTAAGCTGTATGCAAAAAACTATTGAAAGATTGTCAGAGGCTCTTACTAAATTCTTAGGTATTTTTATGTAACTAACGTTAGCTCATAACGATGTGGTAAAGTGGGGTTCCAAAAGTCTGTTACCATCCCATCCTGAATCCCCAACCACTCAAATTACCCAGCGCTGGTACTTCTGACTTAACAAATCATAACTTAGTATACAAAAATCCAGGTAAGAACCTAGCTAGTACATCTTGTAGCCCTGATTCCAATTACTAATACTTAGTGTACCAGCCCCTAGCTTTTTTGACTGCAGCCAGCCGACGTGGGACTGAATCAATCAGACGGTCGATGTCAGCCTGATCAATC
>NW_026944230.1:652819-663730 GCF_033297405.1 Parathielavia appendiculata | reverse complement strand
GAGGATGATAGTGGACGCGTCGAGGAGACGCGTAAAGTGGGTGGGGTGGTAACAGACTTTTGGAACCCCACTGTATCTCGGGTCGGTTGGCGTGGGTGACGGTCATCCGCGCCAGCGGATGACCGATACGACGCCTCTGAATACCCCCGTCTTTGGGCGCGCTGCCGCCCTGACTTTCCTGGGCTTGGCTGGCCCGGATGACCAGCGAATTGGGCGGAAATAAGCGGCTTTCCTCAGGGCTAGCCATACTAGCGTTGCGTTGTCTCCCTCCCTCCGCCCCAATCTTCCCCCCTCCCCACCCTACACTCTGATACGCGCGCCGGCGCGTAAGAAACCGAGCTGCACCTGCGCCTTTAGCTTCGTTCACGTCACTCCTACCACTACCACCATTACTAATGCCATCACCACCACTACCACTACCACCACCACCATTGTTTTATCGGTACGGCGTATCAAGATGGACCAGCTAGATCCGAGCCTTGTTCAGCGCGTCAACACGAAGGTCTCGGCCGTCGTTGAGAGGTATCTGCTCGACGACCAGGACGTAAGGCCTAAGAACACGCGTAAGGCATACGGACCAAAGCAGGCCGAGTGGATGGTTAGTCAAGTTGGCCCGGCCCCCCTGTTACGGAAGCCTGGCAACTAACAGAGATGTAGGAATGGTGCAAATCTCGCTTCCCAGAGATCCCGCCTGGTTGGCCGGCGCAGTACCAGATAGGCAGAGCCCTGCCTGGCCACCTTGTTGACGAAGGGAAGCTGGTACTCTTCCTTGACGAAGAGATCGCCTCCCGCGCTCCAAAACGCGGCAAACGACGCAAGGCCGAGACGCAACGGCGGACGGCAGAAAGGAAGCGGAAGCTGAAGAAGCAAAAGTGGGACCAGAGCCGCCCATCGTCGTTGACCACTTGGGTAGAAACCGCCGATGTGATTGTTGTGGGTGGAGTTCCAGCTCAAGATCAAGAGGTGGAGTTGGAGTCGGAGCCGGAGTCGGATTCGGAGTCGGATCGCGATCACCTCGGTCCGGATTCGGCGAGCGGTACCTCCTCTGCCCTCAAGCTACAGTATAGTACTGTACGGCTCTATTCTAGCGCTATTATCAACCTCTATGCGCAACAAAAGACGAGTGGCGAGAACCCTGCTCCACATCCTAACGGTCTCGCAAAGAAGGCGCTTATGCGGCATATTCTCCGTGAAGCTGCTTGCCGCAGCCGTAAGGAGTGGGCGGACCGGATCCTGAACAAGATCAAGGATGGCTATTCGCCGGCGAAGATCCCCGAGCATACAGCGGCAGCCTGGCGATTTAGCGACGTAAGCAGCGGCTTCCGGACAAATGTTGACTTCCTTTTTGGCAACCATATGCTCCTACGGTCGAGCAACAGACTGCCCCTCGAGCTGGCCGACTGCTTTTGTCTGGATCTGCCGAAAGAGGGTATTAAGACGGAGGCAGGGGGTGTCCCGACTAAGGCCTTCGTCGTCCTTATGAACCAGGGGAAGACGAATCAACATGGCCGGGTCGAATACGGCTCTTGTTTACGGCATCGCAATCCAGAGTCCTGCCTTGTCGGCCAGCTTGCCTTTTGGTTTTTCTTCCGTTGGCAGGTCGAGAAGACTGCCGCCGAGCCGTTCCCGAATCTGAGCCGACCAGAGCTGTGGTACCGGACGAAGGTGCTACGCCGGAGCAAGGCAGATTATACAGGGCAGCTGTCGTACGCAACAGCCCACAAGTGGGCCTTGGACTTCTACAGCATGTGCGGCATCAATACAAGCAAGGCTACCCACGCACCAAGGGTGGCAGCAGCCCAAAACGCCGATATGGCAGGGGTGTCAGATGCGCAGATCCGACGCGCCGGCCGGTGGGAAAACGGCGACCAGATGACTGGCTGCTATATAACTACCTTGCCGTTTGAGTTCATGCGCGCCACGGCGGACTTCGAACCTGCGTGGGCTGGCAGCTATTATATACCAAGAGCAACGGTACAGCCAGACCCATGGTTACGCTCGCAGATATGGCCGCAACTCGACCACTGGCGGAATTTCGAGGCCGACGATAAGGCTACCGGCGCGTTCATCGAGCTGTTGCACTGGCTCCGAGACGTCCTATTGCAGGACGCTGTGTTCTTGATAGCAAAGTACCCAGGGCACCCAGTCTTCCAGGATCCATTGTTTTGGTCGCCCCAGTTCAGCGCCTTTTCTAGCAAGGTGAGGGAGGCCACGCAAGAGAGCTTTGAAGACGACCGCGGCACAGCTATTGAGAAGGTGATCCCAGAGGTCTCCGAGAAGCTCAGAACCCTGGCAGCTTATCAGCTCACCGTCGAGAAGGCGGTAGAAAGGCGGCATTCGAGCTAGTACAGGAGGTAAAGCAGTTGAAGGCCCAAGTCGCCGATATGTGTCGGATGGAATATCAGGTCGTCACCACCTTTTCCCCGGGGGGGAAGCTACACCGTACCGAGCAGTTCACACGCCAGCAGGGCTATGAGCCTTCCCTACTCTCACCGCCTCAGCCACAACGCCAGACACCATCAACGCTGTTAGCCGGACCCCCGCTTACAGCGACGGCGGTCTCTAGGCCAGAACATGGCTATCCTCCAGCTACAGTAGCTGCGGTCTCAAGCCCTACGATGCTCGGGGCACCAGCTATGACCGTTGCGCAACAACAACAAGGCGCGCCGCAGATCCGGTTCCCACGTACACTCCGTACCGTGGGGGACCTGTATCAGCTCTGGCGCCACGGGTTCGCTATGATGCCCTCTGTTGCCGAGCTGGAGAAGCGGTGGGGCTCACAATGGCGCCTCCGTAGCGAGAGGCAGCTCTTCTCTATGCGGAAGGTTGTTATGGATGAGGTTGTGAGGCTCGCTGGCGCTAAGGGGTGGCCGGAGGAGGACGCGGTCCAGGAGCTTGAAAGGCAGCGCGTAGAGGGCGGTAACCTCTCGCTTGACGCCTTCGCCAAGCAGCTGAAGGCGGCACGGAAGATATAGAAGGCTGCCATCTTATATATGTACAATACTAAAAAATAGATCACGAATCGCCTCCCTATATACGGTGTGCTCTAGTATGTGTGTATGTGTGTAGGTGTGTTAAGTAAATGCCGGACATAACGCCCCCCCTGAAAAGGCGGTCCCAAAGCCTTAACATGCAGATATCTATGCAACAACAGCGATGCATTGCCGATACCGCGGCGATGCGTCAATGATCAGACTGGACCTCTGCTCCTACCTACTTTTTTCGACTTTTAAGGGGTAACCTGGCTCTGCGCAGTCTCTTGAATTTTTTTCGGGCGGCCTGGCGGCCGCCCTGTAAAATAAAAGTGTTACAGTATTCAGAGGCGGGGCCGTCATCTGCGGGTCATCCGGTGGATCACCCACCAAAACTGCCCTGAGATAACAACCTTTCTTAGCTAGCTCTCTGATAATTCAGGAACAGTTACGTACACGTATGTACTGAGCTCTGGTAGTTAGGGAATTTCTCCATGACCTCCCAGCTAACTTTCTTCTTGACTGTGCAGAAGGGGGTCCGCGGATGTGGCGCAGGCTCGCTTGGTCGTTGGGCTCAAAGAAGCTCGTGAACGGCAGCGTGATAGCGTTCTGTTCCATCTCGTCAAACAGCTCCCTGACATCGGGCACCCACCCGCCTGCGGGAATCTCCGGCGGCCGTGGGAAAAACGGCCTGGCCACCTTGGGCATGTACAGCGCCGGCACCTTGAGCGCCTCCGCGGGCAGCCCGTAACCGGATACGGTCAGAGACGTGCCCGCCAGCACGGGGATGTGCTCGGACGAGCTGTTGCCCCCCCGCGGGAACACGTCCCAGAAGGAGGCGTCATGCTTGCCGCCGGAGTCGCGCTCGTCTCAGACGGGAACCCTCTGGTTCTTCTCGTCGGCGACTTGAACTGCGCCGTCAGCGACCAGATCCGACCGCAGACACCAGACCTTGTCGAGAGACGGCTTGCCGTGGCCGTGGCTGGCCACGTCGCCGAGCGCTACATAGCCGTCGGGGGCACAAGGCCGCCAGACTGAGCCGTCCATTGTGGCGCCCGTGTCCTCGTCGTTCCACACCATTTCGTAATCGATCGGGGCTTTGACAGAAAGGCGGTCCTGGCCCGGCTTGCGGTTTGCCGGGTCGTCGCCGACGAGGAAGACGGCCCACTCTACGGGTATTCAACTAGTGTCAGTCGGCTCTCGGCATCAATGTATGTTTCAGGGTGAGGCTCGACCTACGCCCGACGATATTATTGTCATTGCCGATCACGACGCTGCCGAGGGGCCGCATGCCATCATCCTCGATTATGAGGTGCCAAAGGGTGCCATTGCGTGCTGCCCCGCTGCCGCTGTCACTCCAGACGGGTATGAAGAAGTAAGTGAGGGTCACGCGGAGGTCTCCATAGGAGATAATCCTGTTTCCGTTGCCCACGGCGAGATTCATGCCACTCATGATGTCAGGGGCTACTCGAGAGGGCTGAACGAAGTCTCCCAGAGAGTCGTGAGGGTGAGCGGGTGGGTATACTGAAGTGAGTGGAGAGATATGAGCAATGCGTATCGAAGTCTGAGAGCTGGTACATGTAAGCATTGATCAGTTGCAGGAACTAGGAAGAGTCCAGCACTCCTTTATACCCTCCCAGTTTATACGCCCTTCCCACGGTACTCGCTTCGTACTTCCACAGACGTCGGACGGACAAGCACCGTTGCTGGCGTCAACTAGATGCATCGCAACGGCACGCCCCTGATGCAGACGTCAACCGTCAACCGTCACGGTGGGCATCCGCAAGACCAACACGACAAGCTCGAGCCACAGCGTGGGCATCAAGATGGAGTCCGAGGCCAACTACGCCCTGGCCAAGTGGTCCGTCAGCCTGAACTACCAGTTCACCTTTGCGCAGAGCAACTCCGTCGAGGAGCTCCAGGAGCGCACCATGACAAAGACCATCACGGTGGCGCCGCATACCATGGCCGTCGCGTGGGCCAAGAGGGTGGTAATCCAAGCGACTCGTTCCAATGGGACCAAGATCAACAACGACGTCTCGTTGATTGCTAACAACGAGATTGACGTGACGGAAATCCCGGTCAAGGCTTGATACACGAATGGTGAGGAGCCGGAAGTAATAGCTTTTGAGAATACTACCTTATTTTATGATGCCTCTGCTAAGGCCTCGGCTGCTTGCATAGGTAAGGTACTTGTACCTCGGTCCTGCTCGGCCCGAAGGTAAGTCCTACTACGTCTTTTGCGGTGTCTGCTGGGCATGTCCAGTCAGCTCCGACACGACATCTACTTAGGTATCGCTGTGATAGGATTCTTGGAAGGATCTCCGCCCTGATGTTCCTCACTCCCGCCTACTCGCTCCCAGGGGTCCAGCTTGAGCTGGTCCTTCATCTGCTCGCATATGAAGATTCTCTTCCCAGGTAACTGGAGTTTTTAAGTCCGTCTTATTGCACCGCTCTCGTTCCGGTCTTCGCTATGGCTTGGCCCAACTAACAAACACGCCAAGGTTGGATATGATGAGGAAATCTCGAATCACATCCAGTCGTGGCGTCCGTCAAAGTGATTTCTGATATTCACAACGGCAAATCTTTTCATATCAAGTCTCATAGATAGAGATTGAGAGCCCAGATTTCTGGTCAATGGTCAATTGGATCATATGGCGAGGCTGGCGTCGTACCACCCCGAAGAGTGTACTGGAAGCAGGCGGCAGCGCTCACCACAGCATGCAGTTCATACTCATCAGATAAGACAAAAACTAATACTGCTTCATGTCATCTAGCCAAGTCCATCCACTATCCATACCACAATACCTTACCACCCCTCGATCACGACTTCCAACACAGCCGCCCATTTTGCGTCGGAATCCACTCCAGCTGATCCCTAACCACCCAATCCTCGGACCCGACCGCTGTCGGCGCATAAAACAACCCCGTCGGATCATACTTTTTCTTGAGTGCATACAGCCGGGGGTAATGCTCGCCATAAAACGCCTGCTGGAAATCCGGCTCGTTGATGTCTCCCTCAGACATGTACGCGCCCGCGCCGGGCGACACGGCCCTCCACCGCGCCATCCAGTCGTTGGTCAGCGTCTCGCTGGCCTGCTGAATTTGCGCGTCGGTCGCGTTGGCCGGCCATGCCGCGGCCAGGATGAAGAAGCCCGCCGCCTTGCGCCAGGCCGGGTTGACGCTGTTGTTTTGGTTGGCGGCTGCGTTGGGCGCCGACCGGATGTTGTAACCGACGATCACGCCGCCCGCTTCGACGGCATAACGGACCGCGGCGAGGGTCTCGTTGCGCTTGGCGGGAAGGAAGTTCTCCCGGGGGAAGAGCCGCGAGGCCGCGTGGTTGTCGGTGCCGCCGACTTGTTCGGGCCCAAAGGTGCTCGTGTATGCCTGGTAGAAGCTCGAGTACTCGGTGATGACGGGCGTGACGGAGATGCCCAGGTCTGAAAGGTCGTTGAGGAAGGGCGTCACGAGGGAGGTGAACTGCGGCTTCGTCATGTTGGGTCCCCACATGGGCATCATGCTGAAGAGGTACTGGCCCGGGCCAATCGAGACGACCAGGAAGTAACCGTGCGCTCCGGCGTTGGTGAAGGCGTTGAAGTAGCTCATGTAAGCTCCAAGCGAGGCAAAGAAGGTGTCAGCAGTGACGTTGGGACCCGTGGTGTAGGCGTAGGTCATGGTTGTGTGAGGCATTTTAGGGTAAGCCCGGACGGTCACCGAAGTCACCACGCCGTACGTGCCTGGATTCTCGAGTCAACGCACATAATCAACTGACAGAAGGCTTAGGGTGTCAGGACTTACTGCCACCGCCACCGCGAAGAGCCCAATACAGATCAGGATACGAGTCCTGACTGGCAGTGACAAATCGCCCGTTGGGCAGCACCACCTCCATCGACAAAACCTGATCCGCTCCCATGCCAACGAGGGAGGACATGGGAGAGTGGCCACCGCCAGCAATATATCCGCCAGCAATGCCTACAGTCTAAGACGCCGTCAGCTCAAACCATCACCGATCGGCTTAGGGCAGGCTCGACTCACCCGGCATTCTCCACCAACGACGGTGACATTGTTCTGCTCAGCAGCTCTGTACACCTCCTCAGTCTCAACACCACTGCCCAGCTTGAAAGCAGGCCCTTTATATCCCCTGCAGTTGTAGTTGGCCAGAAACTGAATGTCCTTGAGCTTGTGCGTCCAGATTGACAGGGCGCCAGCACCAATCGACTTGTCGGCAAAGTCATGGCCCGTGTTCTTCACGACCAACCGAAGGTTGGCGTTGCGAGCAAAGTTGAGAGCAAGCTGGATATGCGACACCTTGGTGGCGGCCACCGAATAGGCCGCGTAACCGCCCAGCGTGCAGTTGCTACTGTTCGGGTCCTCGGTCGGCATGCACGTCCGGCCCTGGTAAAGAGGGAACATGGCGGACGCCGGGTCGTTGACGTGGAGATGCGGGTCGCCCCAGTTCTCCCTCACGTGCTGGCACGCTTCCGCGTTGTACTGATGCCAGTTGCTATAGCATGGCGCTGCGAGGGGCACCGTCTTGATGAGGGCTCCGCCGAGGGTCGCGTTGAAGCGGTCCCAGACTGTCTGGGATGGCCATGCGGTATCGCCGGGGAGCAGCTTGCAGGTTGCAGTGCTGCCCTTGGAGCTGGTGGTGTCACTATCGAACCCGAACAGCGAGGCATCGCTTTGGGCAATGTCGGCCTCGGTCAGCTGGGCATCCTCCCACGCAAAACGGGGGCAGCATGTTGACGGTACGGCTGCCGCGATGGTCTGGTCTGCGAACACAGCCAGGATGGCTGCGAGAGCCGTTGCTCGGAGAGTGGCTGCGGCCATGTCGACCCTTGAAATCTTCAAGTCGTGCTACAGATCTAGAAGGTTGGCGAATCCCTCCAGCCCGAGAGACTGGTAAGGGAGAAGGGGACATCGTATTTATCCCTCGCCATCTTCAGGCCCAGGGACATGAGGGGAAAGGAGCCGAGGGGCTGGGCCTGAGAATCCCCAGCTAATGCAGCTAGACACCCTTGGCCATGGCATGGTGTTGAGCAACTCACCATGCCGAAAATGCTACCCCAACCTTGTCAAGCCATGGCCGGAACGGGCGGTTGGCGCCGTCTCCCCGGCTCTCTCCCCTGCTCCCACGCAACTCGGTCTGGCGGCCGAGTGGGCAGGAACCATTCCGAGCCAATAGAGGGCCCTTGACTTCATGCAAGCCGAATGCAACGGCCGGGCTTGGATTCAACCAATGCAGCTCACCAGTTAGCCAGTATCCAAAGCGACAACAAAGCCAACGCATAAGAACAGGCTATGCACTGGCAGCATGTAACCGCATTACCGGGTATTGGGAGTGAGGGATGGGAAGAGGCATCAGACCCTCACAACTTTCGTCTATTGGGGTCATGCATGCCCAGTGCCCTTCACGCCCTTGGACTCTTGGAGTCTTCTGTTGGGGGACGGGAGAGAAGAGATTGCGTTTTTTTATCCGCATCTCCGAGCCGCCTTCCCTCCTCTCGGTGGAAAGGGAGAGTTGGTGCAAAGTGACTCAGCACTCAAACCTAATTAAGGGACCGGAAGGATGACATGCGTAGCGACCCTTAGCTTTGAAAGAGGCGCCTCTTGATGGTTGAGATATGCGTTTCGACATCGCTGGTTTATGATTCGGCATTTTCATATGAAGGGGATCGAGTTGAGCGCTGCTGCTTGGCTTTCCAACTCCTTGACGCCGTCTTGAACCTTTGTTTCGCGACGTCGCTTCTGTTCTGCTCTACGGGCGCGTATTCTGGCGAGGGGATCATCATATTCCTCGTCCTTGTCGTTGCCTGAGACTTTTTCCTTGCTTTCAGAGCTTTGCTGAGCTAGAGGGGGTAGCCGTGCTGTGTCGATCTTGAGAAATGGATTGCGGGCATCGCTGGGTTCGGATCTTGTCCTTGTGGGAGGTAATTGGGTTGATGCCCGCTTGGAGGGGAGTCTCAAATCTGGCTCCGGACGCCGTGGTTCAGGTTTGCGAGGCCAAAAGGGTTGAGCGTCAAGGTCGTCATCATCGTCCGAGTCCGGTGCTGGCTCAGACTCGAGTCGGACAGAGGGTACCCGATGCTTCCGTTCCGGCAGAGCCAGGCTGTTGCTGCGCACGAACCCAGCATTCAGACGTCTTCTCGACGGACTAACGTCCACGGCATCCCGATGACCTGAGCTCGCCCGTGCTCCCGTCATTACCGAGGTCAAAAGGACGGTTTGCTTCCTCGGACTGTCCATCAGCCCCTGGAGCAGCGTAGCAGGCCGATGAGACGGTTCCTTCTCGTCCCCAGTCATTGATCCGTTTCCAGCAGACGGCTTGCCCCATACTTTCGCGATACCCTTCCGCTGGCTGGAAGCTGTGTTGAGGGCTGCATGGCGCCGTTTCACGAGGTCCGTCATTTTGCCGGTGACGGGCCGCGATATGTTTTGGATGGCCTCGGCGTTCTGGGACTTGGCCAGGCCCTTGAGGCGCTGGTATTCGGCGGCGTGCAGGTGGCGCGTGAACTCCCCCGCCACGGCGAGGAACTCGTCCTCGACCATGCGATACTGGTCGTCATGGTCCATTCCCTCAATCATGAACCTATGAGGTATCAGTTGCTGTACGAGTCGGGGAGAAGAAGGGGGGAGGCGCAGGGGGGGAAGCAGAGCCGTACTCTTCCTTGTGTGGCTCAGGTGGCGGCGAGGTGGAGGGCGATCGAGCTGGCAGGTTAGCATGACCCAAGCAGCTACGCGAGACGCAGATGAGGAGAGTACGCACTGCCAGAGGTGAGCGCCAGACTCCGCCTCCGCTTCCTACTCAGGTTCGATGTCGGTTCAGATTTTGGTTTTGGTGTTGGTAGGACGGGATGAGACGGAGCTGGGTTCGCTAGACTCGCTGCGGGTTTGGGGCGCGAGGACGTCTGCTTCGTGGCCACGCCTCCGACTTTCCACGGCAGTTGTCGTGGCATCGCAATCAGAAGAGATCAGTGAGAGTAGCCTCCGTCTTAGGTTAGTGCAAGTTCCCGCCCAGACACGATGAGATTTATTTGAAATGATGATGACAATGAACCAATAACCAGCAAGGACAGTTGCAGCCTAAAGGTAGGAACTCGAGAACACCTCTCTGTAAAGTTATGTCAAAGATATCTCCGTCTTCTTGAGAGCCCGGCTTTGAAATGGGCATTGCGTGTGGTTGTGATGAGCGGTTTGTCTTTGTTGAGGTTTCGGAATATGATCAGAATTGGAAAGAACGTGGGGTTCTGAAGTGAAAGTTGCAATCACAAAATTTTCAACTAGTTGGGTATGCTGAAAAGTAGGATTGTGCATAGAAATTTCTCGTTATAAGATTTCAATTCAATTAAACTGTTTCAGTTGAGTCCCTTAAAGTTACTCAGTGAAATAGAAATTTAGATTCTACTAACTTATATTATCAGCGAGTGACCTATATCAGCAAGTGACTCATCTTAACAAACTTAGCAGGGTCTGCATCTAAATATATGATAAGAAATTTGATATCGCTCCTAACAATTTTCTTATCAAATCTTGGCCTGCAGCCCTGCTAAATTCGTTAAGCTAGGTCACTCGCTGATATAGATCTGTTGGAAAGCCAACAGCCACGATTCCACGGTGTTACGCTTTATGGGAGCCCTTGAGACAGTGAACTTTCGAGTGCCCGGGACCAGCCCAGAATCTGTCAATTGAGTGTTCTGTCCTCCTCCTTCTCCAAGTTGCCTGGGTGCCTCCTAGACCTTATGTAACAGCTGTTTATTACCCCTGACCAGGGTACGATACCGGCAACCCAGTTTCCGAGTTTCAAGTGCCTTCACTTCCAACAAGATCACTCGCTGATATAGGTTACTCGCTGATATAGGTCACTCGCTGATATAGGTCACTCGCTGATATAGGTCACTCGCTGATATAGGTCACTCGCTGATATAGGTCACTCGCTGAT